>NW_003550438.1:0-3488 GCF_000090795.2 Amphimedon queenslandica | reverse complement strand
CGAGACACCTACGGTGCATGGCCTCGCCCCTATAGCTGCTATGGTGCATGCCTGCACTGCAATAGCTGTTTGATTATCAGCATGAAGAGAGTCTGCTCAACACTAGCTTCCTGCAGTTGCACTTGCTCTTGAATACCTGCAGAAGTAGCAGCACTGCAGCACATACATGCAAGCAGCTCCAGCCCCTCCCATGCATGTAGATTGAAAGGTGTGGCATTCCATCATACTGGCATGATTGGCAGCAAGAAGACCATGTGAGAAAGAAGCTTCACTTTCTCTTTACTAATCAGCAATATATGATAAACTTGCTGACAAAAAAAGTTGCTGCCTTTGTATATTTGAGATAGTATAGGTACTTTAGTACCTATAACCCAGCAAGTTGTTGCTCTAGCGCTGCACAAACGAGTGACCTCAACAAATTCAAGTAAGTATAACTCTTCATCAAGTAAGATTTAGAGAAATCTGTTCATATTATTTGAAGGCCATGTTCTAATCTACTGAAAAATGCTACCAGCTATCTCTAAAGTGCCAACACAACGGAACTTGGCCCAACTGCTCGATTTTCTTACTTTGAAGCTTCTATACCTAGCACTTGTATTTGAGCAACACAAAACAGTTAAGAAAGACTTTTCCACGCCAAAAAGAAAGATCTAGGAGCTTGAAACATGCTGTGCTAAAGTTATTGTTTATTAAAAACAAATTTCAGTTGTACAGAATGAATGACAGACAGACAGACACAACAACTACCTATACCTCGCGTAGGCGAGGCCAAAAACTGCAGTTTATGCGTCTCATTGGTATATTTAGTTTATACATTAATGATCATCCTGTCCTTCAAGAAGATGAGAATATGAACTTCACCTTTGAACTAGCTCTCCTTGAGGCAGTTGCAGCTGGTAATAATGAAGCAGTAGAGTTTCTTCTTCAACTAGAAACTGTTAATATTGATCATACTAATGAAGAAGGCAAGACAGCACTAATGTTAGCTTGTGAAAGAGGACACGAGGACATTGTACACAGTTTACTGTCTGCTGGAGCTAATGTTAACATTCAGGACAATAAAGGATTGACTGCACTAATGATAGCAAGTGAACATAATCACATTTCAATCATTCACATGTTACTAAAAGCCAATGCCAATCCTCACCTGAAGACATCAGGTGGATCAAATGCTGTAATGATTGCTAGTTACTATGGTAACTATGAGGTGGTTGAACTATTAATTAGTAAAGGAGTTGATTATAAATATCAACGAGAAGATGGAGTGAGTGCTTTCATGTTGGCTTGTCAAAATGGCCACACTCAAATAGTTGAACTGTTGCTGAAGGAACAAGTTGATCCTAATGTTCAAAAGGAAGATGGTTCGAATGCTTTTATGCTGGCTTGTCGAAATGGTCACACTCAAGTAGTTGAACTATTGCTGAAGGAACAAGTTGATCCTAATGTTCAAAAAAACAGTGGGGGAAATGCTTTTATGCTGGCTTGTCAATATGGTTACACACAAATAGTTGAATTGTTGCTGAAGGAACAAGTTGATCCAAATGTTCAAGACAAAGATGGTTGGAATGCTTTTATGTTGGCTTGTAAAAATGGTCACACTCAAATAGTTGAACTGCTGCTGAAAGAACAAGTCATCAGCAATTTAAATATTTCCAACAAGGATAGTGTGCCTGCTTTAATGATTGCCTGCATTACAGAAACTGAGCATTTGGAAATAGTTGAAATATTAGTACAAGCTGGTGCTAATGTTAATATACAAGTGGAGTCATTAAGTATTCCTTTTATGAACGGAAGCACTCCATTAATGATGGCTAGTTATTGTGGTCACATGCAAACAGTTCAATTATTATTAGAAGCTGGTGCTGATCCTAATATACAAATAAATTCATCAAGTATTCCCATTATAAATGGATTTACTGCATTAATGATGGCTAGTAGCAGTGGTCACATGCAAACAGTTCAATTATTATTAAAAGCTGGTGCTGATCCTAGTAAGGCTACAATGACAGGAGAAACTGCTTTAAGAAATGCTGTGACATTTGCACATTATGAAATAGTTGATGAACTGATAAAAGCTGGTGCCAGTACTAATATTAGCATATTTAATCCTATCATTAACACCACTATGAACTGCACAATAACTCAATGCTGTGTTATGGTGATAGCAACGAAAAACACTCCTGTCAATGAAATAAATCAAATAATGCAAAAATCTGTGCAAGATAAATTTATAAATTCTGCCATAGACATGGGTTTACAACAAATAAAAGCACAAGAAGAAACAAAACACATTAAAATACTCCAGCTCTTACTGAAAGTTACACCGCAACCTGAAGATGATCCTTATAGTTTAATAGCAGCAACTGCAGCAGGTTGTACGCCAGCAGTTGAACTGTTACTAAAAGCTGGATATGATCCATTAGCTCTTTGTTCTTCAAGCGGACTTTACAATAATACATTAAAAAGTACTCCTGTTAGACTTACTGGTGGTGACTGTAACACATTGACAATAGCATGTCAGCAGGGACATATTGACATAGTTAAATTAATACTGCAAAGATCAGTTGATCTCAATGCTACACAAGATAATGTCCTCACACCTCTAATGGCAGCATGTACTGCAAAAGAAGATAATTTAGAAATAGTTCGATTACTATTGGAAGCTGGTGCTGATCCTAATGTTAAATTTTAATCATCAGAGAAATCACGGAGGAGCAGGGACACTGCATTGACAATGGCTTTAATTTCTAATAAAACACGGCAACTGATTCAATTATTACTAGAAAAAGGTGCAGATCCAAATGTACAATCAGAATCACACAATCCATCGTTGAATGGAAGGACTCCATTAATGGTTGCCAGTAGTCATGTGTTATATCTGTTATCTCTGGGACTGGGAGTATTTGAGGCAGCTATACGGCAGGGTTCTTTGGCAGTTGAAGAGTTGTTATAATTACAATTGCATGAATAAAAAGTCGACAATGCGTTGTATATATAATAGTGATAACAATAACTACTAATAACTTAACACTTAATAATAACTATACACTTAATAATAACTATACAAATCATAATACAATACATTAACAATAACAACTACAATGATAATAACAATAATAATAATAACAATAATAGTAATTAGACATGATCAATGATTAATACATTACAATTCCTCCCTCCTTATTTTGAGGTAGGAACATACCTATTAATAGGGGGTCTAGTCCTTGTAGAGTGACGAGTTTCTCGTACTCCATCTGTTTGACCAGTATCGACTTGCTCTGGGGTTGCTTCCCTTGGAATCACTTCATTATCAGTTGAGTCCACTTCATCATTGATTGGGACTTCTTCATTATTTGGAGGATTATCATTACCAGAACCGTGACTGTCCAAATTCCAAGGCATTACTGAGGGGTCATACTCATCATCATTTCTTGAGACGGTTGTTCGTATGATGTGGTCGATATGTCGACGCCAAATCCTTTTGTCAT
>NW_003550437.1:0-3490 GCF_000090795.2 Amphimedon queenslandica | reverse complement strand
TACATACAAAATCAACTAAATTTCCAACTTTGGACAACATTGCATAAAAGATAAGGTTTTTACCTCAGGTAATGAATGTACTTGCATTTTTTAAACATCGATCCACAAAGAAGTGAAGCATTTAAGAAAATAAATAATTTTCACCAATTGGAGCATATCATTTGTTTCCTTTAGCTGCAGAGTTTATTGGAAAGCAAACCAAGCAATATCCCTGTCCCATGGAAGCAACATTAAGAAACCGTTATAGAAATTGTCACATCACTTAATCACAGTGCACAAAATGACAAATTTAAATGATCAATTAAGATTGCTTTCAAAATACCACAAGTGACAATGACATTAAATAATACTATTTTGTTGTTACTATTAATTGATTATAATGATTAATTATCAATTTGATTTCGTTCTTACTTAGTACTTCTATAAACTTTAATGAATTTAGCTTCTGAAGTCTAGGGTTGATGACAATGAAGAGTACAATCTGGCTTTACTTTACAATAACGATGCATACAGTGTATATAAATGATGATAATTAAATTAAGTTCAATATAACACTTTAATATAATAGAAAGACATGGTCTCTCAGCCTTGGTCTCCAAATCTACCAGTAGATAATCCAGACAATTCAAGACCACCACCACGACCACCACCCTGAGGAGAAAGAAGACCACCACCTCCCCCAAGACTACCTCTTATACCACTGCCAAGACGTGGAGATGGGCATCCTGATGGGGAATGGGAATCAAGGGAAGGTAGTTTATTGAAATGAAGTCTGACAATGCAACTCGGTGGATGGGAGTCAGGTTCCAAGCATCGATGTGCTTGTCACTGACAGGCAAATGAATAAATGGCTACAAGAAACCAATCCAGCTATCAAGCATTATTATGACACATGGCATGTTGCAAAAGGTATTATGCTCAGTTAAAAATTATTACTTTATTATAATCGTTTCTTGTCTTGTACAAGTAAAGGCCTACAGAAGAAGTTAGAAGCATTAACTGGCTAAAACTAAGGACTGTGAACTGCTCTCAAAGTGGATTAGATGCATAATTAATCACTTATACTGGTGTGTGTCATCAACCCCTATTGGTGATAGCAAGCAAAATTGCTTTCGTTTGAAAACCAACTCCACAATATTCATCAAGGTCACAATGACAGGTATCCTGTGTGTGCACATCCAGCTTCAACTAACCCTAAACAATGGCTGACAAAGCATGAGTTTACCTGTAACCTGTGTGCAATTTATATGTGTATGATATGACTAGTGTACCTCCCGCTATAGACATAAAGCTTAGCGAAAAACTATCTTCAATAATAAACAACAAGGAACTATTGAAAGATCAGGCTCGACTGTGCCCTTTTTATCAAACCTCAAGCTAGGAATCTTTTCACAGTGTTATTTATTATACACTTTGCTTCAAAGTCCACTGCCTTTTTTCAGTATGGCATGCAATGCAGGTATGCCTTGTAAAGAATAGCCACATAGCATTAAACATCATTTGTTGCATCTTACTCAGATTACTGTTAGCTGCATTGCATTTCAATGAGAATGGTTAACGAATGCAAGCTGTCACACAAGACAGTGAGAAACGATATGAAATTATTTTTCCAAAGTTTAAGAAGGTACGAAAAGTCAACCCTGATCTAACATACAGTGAGTATCAGTTTATTTTTATTAATGTATTAGTGATATTCCCTTTTGATTTAGATTATGTAACAGAGCTAGTAGCAGATGTCTTCCATCAGGCCTGTCCAATTGTGATATAATTTTGTCAAGGACCATGAAGATGCATCTCAATCCTCCAATTTTTATATCTTGTCTGTGATACTTGGCACCCCATCCATTGACTGACCTTAGCCTCATAGTTAGTACACATCTCTGTAAGTCCCAGCCAATAGAACAGAAGAAATGTTGGTCAACCATGAGGTACCATTGCAAAGAGATAAGTGCTAAGGAAGAGCTAGATCCGCAGTTTCCATGCAGTATCAATAATTACAGCCTGCAATCTTGGTTTTTAGGATCGCCAGGGCCCAAAGTAGTAAAACTCAATGTATTATAACATTGGGTGAATGACCATTTGTATGATTTTTAGAAAGACACATCTTTTTGTGTTAATTAAAATATTCCTTATAATCAATAACAGACAAAAAATTGCAGAAATGGATTCCGCCTGTGTACCAAGCATCATCTAAAGTGAGTCACATGAGTATCGTCGATGCTTGTATGACCTTATGTTAATGCATCTCTCCATTTCTCCCTTTTATCCTTCATGTATACACAGCAGGAAGATGAAAGAATGCACGATGATGAAACTCCCACAATACTTACTGATAATAATTGAAGTCACTACCTGAAGCATTGTGCAATTTAGAGAGAAGTTGCCTTGGACTTTGAATTGATAACAATGAAGTGAATTTCCTATTTCCAATGATGCATAGTAAGGTGGAACTCATTTTAGATAATAAATATCAATAATCCTTAATAACATTAATACTGCCAGCATACTCTCCACACATGAAAGAGAGACTAGGCCCAGATGCTTATTTTCCAAGTTAAGATTTTACTTCAAAATAGTTGGACTCAACTTTCACTTCTCAAAATAATTAGTATTCATTTGCAGCATAAGCACATCTCAATTAATGTTGTACAAAGTTCAGCAGTAAAATGAAAGAGCTTCACATATTAGATGTTAGTATAACAAGTTGTGCATGAGCATGAAATTATATTATCTGCATATCATTCTTTTAGTCTTCTCTCATATCTCAATTTTTAGCTGCAGCCAATTGAATTTGCTAAACAACTGACAACAACATCATCAAATATGATAAGGTAAAAAGATTCACAAAGTGACATTAAAATTTAGTTCAAAAACTTTGTTAAATATATTAAGTCTTTTATACTAGAAATATTGAATCAGTTGAGCTAGTAGATGCTAGCTGGACAAAAGAGATACAGAAAATTCTTCCCCAACCTATAAAAAATGAGCCAGTTTGAGACTAAAGTATATATTTGCTTTACATTGCACTAATATCTATACGTGTACTGCAACATTATATTCTTCATCCATAGCTCACAAATTGTCTTCACCATTGTATAACGTTTACTAAAGACTTTTGGGAAAGGGTGGTGGTGGTTTCGAGAATGATTGATGTAATGGAGGTAAAGCCTATACATAATTAAAGTGTTTATATTCTATTTGTCATGTATTACTTGTAGGAATTAAGATTGATGAATAATTTTTCAGCTTTGCTTGCGCTCCACTGCACATTTCAATCCAGTCAAATATTCAGGCTTAATGAAACTTGGAAAGTACCGTATATTCTTAAATAAAAGCCGGATTTGAATTGAAGCCTGTCTTAAATGAACCCGGGTGCTGCACAGAAAATAGCAAATAAACGCCTGTCTTAATTAAATGCCCCGGAAACCATGCCCACAACCATGTGTTTCTAAGAAGACTAAAATTTTTGTGCATGCAATGTCTGAGAAAG
>NW_003550434.1:0-3495 GCF_000090795.2 Amphimedon queenslandica | reverse complement strand
CTATTTTGAAATATTAAAAAATAACTATAACTAAAGTATAAATAAAACTAGCTAAAATCAAACGAGACACCATTGGTGCATTGGCCTCACCAAAACAAAGAAAAACAATAATTGTTTTACATGTATGATTTCAAAACTAATTTGTCCTACATATTGCAATCCAGCGAAAGTGTGAAATCTTGACTGCTAGAGTAATGTGGTGGCTCTTAGACTAACTGCTGGAAGAAGCTTGAGTTTTTTGGACTTCTACTCAAAGCAAAAACACATTTTTGTTGCATACCAACTCTTGTCAAGCGTCTGAAGTTTATAGACTTATACTACTCTTTCTAAGGACAAGCACCTCGTGTAAAGTCAAGAGGTAAGTGATTTTTAGGCAATCATATCTTCAAAACAAAGAACATTCCAGCAAAACGCTACGTTGTATTTTTAGATAAAGTTTCTGTGACTCTCTAGAGATACTATGAAGCCCTGTTACTCAAAGCACAAAAAAATCCATCAAAAACCTGCTACATTTGGCAAGATTAATGGCTTTTGGTGCCTTCCACTGCCAGTTATACTTAATAAAGTAGTAGAAAGTAACTTTTTAAAGCCCACAAAGAAATTTTGGTGACTGTAGGTGAGCCCCTTTTAATTATTGCTGGTGAGGCCAAAAATTGCACAACTAACTATTATCATATAGTTGAGAAAATACTCAAAAGTGAAGAGACACTTTTTGTAATTAAAATTTTGTATGAAAAACCTGCATGATACCCTATATATTTAAGCATTTATGTGTACCGCATAGCAGGAAATTTTGGAGGAAATTAAATTTGGCAAATCAGTGCATGTACAAACAAAACCACATGCAAGGAAAACCCAGTTGCAAGTATGCTGTCAACCAGTTGTCAGAGCAATTAAAGTGCCTAATGAAATAATGACAAATGGCTATCACACTGCTACTAAAATCACAATCAAAAATCAAACTTAGCAAAATTATACTATCACAACAGCAAAATAAGCCTTATAAACAAACATTTACCTGGAATCTTTCTCCTGCAAATATTTGTGAAAACTACGCTTATTATCTTTAATAGTTTGCCAAAAAGTCCATTCCATCTCAAGATTCATTTCAATAGGCACAAATGGTTCACTTATTCCTCGCAAAAAATGGTAAAGCGGGAGGGGAGTATTTCGTAGCCAGTCAATACTCTTCCCTTGAATCAGCTTAATGAATTGACGGCATAGCCTTTCAACTGATCTATGCAATTCTATTCTAATTAAAATCAAGGTGAAATAGTAACTCTGGTACAAATAACTTACTTCAAATCATTATTCGACAAGCAACTCAATAAATTTCTGTAAGCAGAGTGACCTTCTTCATCAGGCTTAAGGTACAGAAGCTTAATTAATAACTTTAATTTATCTTGTGGTAAATTTTCTACAATATCAAAATCAGAAAGTAACAAACAAAAAACTGCCCCAGGAATAATAGACTGATAATTTGATAAAGACTTGGACTCCAATTTTTTTGCCAAATCAACTATCCAGTCAGACAAGCACTAGTATTACAGTAATTTAATTAAAAATAATGCAAATAAAAATAGAATACCTCTCTGAAATTTCCGTCAGCAACAAATGACTTGTTTTTTGCATAAACATATTCCACAATTTCCACTTGAGCTGTTATGTCATATAACTGCTTATAAACAAGCTTAATTTTCTCATATAATTCTTTGATTAATGATGAACTAAAAACAAATGAGCATTTCAATAACTCACACTTAAACTTATGCAAGTGAAGCCTTAGGCTTATATTCCTCATATCACAATCAGTAGCAGGAAATTTCGGTTCTAGTGTATAAGTTGATGTGCCAGGAAATTTTTCTTTCAAATGTTGTTCAACAGCATCAAGGCGGTTCTCCACTTCATATATAATATTTTCTCTAGGGTATATTGGTACATCATATTGGCGAAATGTAGCTAAAATATAAATATAAAGAAAATATTACAATGAGTAAATTTTGTTCTTAAGTATAAAGACACAATACTGTATAGTTGTCAATCAGAAATTTTATTTGCATACTTTTTGCTCAAATTAATTTTGCAACTAAAATTTATTGTAATTTTAATTGTAATTCTACATTACTATAAAATGCACACAACAAAAATTCTATTAAGGAATAATTTGAATTTTAAAATTCCCAGAAAAAATTAATGAACCAAATTTTGGAGGGTTATTTAGTATTTGTAGGTTATACATAAATATAAGTTGTATACTTCATAGAATCTCTTCCACAAAATCACAATTATTTCCCATAAATAGGCTTACTTTCAGGATACAAGAAATTCTCTGGAATTTTTAGAACACGAGAAACAGCATCATCAAAGTAGTGTAAATCTTCCAAATGATATTTTGGATCAGAAAGAAGAAGAGATGACACATAATATTTATAAAGCAAGCAACATTTGCATTTTTTGATTGTATCAATAGAAACTGAAACCTTTCCTTGAAAAAGAATGTATCCTGAAAATGCACGTTCACTAAAAATTGTTAAAAATACTTGTTAGTCACAAATAAATACCGTATAGGGGTTATATTTTACTGGAAATAAATTTTGCAAATTTCGCATTTTTATTAAATTTGCGAAATTAAATTCCACAAAAGAGGTATGGCACACTGGGAAAATGGCTGCAGAAGGTAAGATTCGCAATAATTTATACCAGCAAATGGCAAACCTGAACAAATTCGCGAAATCTTATACCAACTAAATAAAACCCCTATATGGTATCACACATGACACTTTTTACTAGCAGGCAGCAAAAGATGCTGCATATATCTGTCCCCTTGTACACTGCATGCATTATAACTATTAAAAAATTGTCTTCAAACAAGGTATGCTTTGTCTCATTTCTCAATACTATAAAATAATAAAGCAGTTGCAGTGACGTGAGTTTTAATGAGTAGCCTCACTTGTTTACGGCAATAAAGTTCATTCTTCTATAACATATTTGATATAGCACAAGGCAAAAAGGAGTAAAATTATAACAGTATAGTAAGCAGAAAAGTAGTGATAGCAATAATTTTAGGAATAAGGTACTATGTTCAATTTGGCCAGGTCACTGGCTCTCTATACAGGGACTTTGGGTCTAGGCAAATCAAAGAGTAGCATGATAGCCATGCTCATAGTTAGGGAGCCTGCCAGAAGAATTCATAGCACTGTATAAGTGAATGGCAAAGTAGACATTTTGCTATACGGAGGTAATTACATATATGACGCATGCTGTGACGTCAATCACGTCATATGAAACCACCCATACAAAATGAGTAGATAGTTGACTCAGTTTGTGTGGAGATTTGATATTTAGAGACCTATAACAAGACCAAGAGAATTTGTATAGGGCAGGCTCAAAAGCAAGGGAGAATAAAATTTGATACCTAAATTTAAATATTTATGGCTGTACAATATATGTACCATATTTCCTTAAATAAAAGCCCGGCTAAAATGGTATTCGGAT
>NW_003550433.1:0-3496 GCF_000090795.2 Amphimedon queenslandica | reverse complement strand
ATAAAATAGAGAATACTTTCTTTTTCAATTTCAGTGAAACTTGACCCAAGACCATGTACTGTAGTACAGGGTTTTGGCTTAATTTTTAGCAGCTGTAAAATTTCACAAAAAATTAATTTTGATCAAAATAAGCTCAAATTATATATGCAACATAAGTACATGTATAAGAAATTGAGAATGTAATAAAAATAAGTTCTAATTTATTTGCCAAATAATTTGTCTTGTACTCATTGTTGTTCACAACATTCAAATTTTTAACCAAAAGTGTTCCATGCTAAAGTAGCTATGGCAAAGTAATGTAATAATCATGCATTGTTTGCATTGATAATTTAGGTAGAAAATGTGACAATCCAAGCTGTCAGGGGATCTTACGTGACACGATAATAAACTTTGGAGAAGACCTTCCAGACAGTAAGAGAAAGATGAAATTAGACAAAAAAATTTATAACCAAAAATCTTCCTTTTTAATTTTCTTTACTAGGTGAGTTGACAAGAGGTACAGAAGAAGGTGAAGTAGCAGACCTTTGCTTAGCAATGGGATCCAGTCTCACTGTCACTCCAGCGGCCGACATACCAGAGGTCAGTGAGTATAGCGTCTCACATGATAGTCACATGATACCATCATTATAGTGTGTCGCTGAGAGAGGAGAGAAGCTATAGTTATAGTTAACCTGCAAAAGACACCATTGCACAGTATGGCTGCACTATGCATTCATGCTAAATGTGAAGAAGTGTCCACAATGGTAATGGAGAAGCTTGGACTGCCCATACCTGAGTTTAGACTTAAGAGAAGAGTCTTCATTAAAGTGACACAAAGTGCTAAAGGACCTCCTGAGGAACAGGTTTCATTATCAATAGAAGGACGGACATGTATGGATTCTATTTCTCATTTCTAACTGGAGTAAGTGAAGGAAATTTTTCAGTTTTAATATATATATCATTTAATTTTAAAGGTTACAGTGTCTGTGGGTGAAAGACCTCAACAGTTGCAGGAGCCTTTCTTTATCAGGTTTCCATGGAGAGCAACAGCTGGTGCCTCATCTGATGAAATGAAGGTTCAGTTGACATTTCATTTTCAAGGACATTACGGTGAACCACCACTTGATAAAGAACTGATTATTAAAAAGGGAGTGAAAGGTGAAATTTATGGTGATTAACATTCCTAAAAATTTGGTTTTGTTATAGATATGCAGCATAATTCAGGAACAAGTGAATGGAGTATAGAAGATGATGTTGCTGCTGCAGTAGTTCCAACTGCAGGTGTAAAGAAACTAACACTCAAGGAAATTAAATTGAAGGAATCATAACAATTTTGTTAGTGCTGATTGTTGTTTGTTGCTATAAAAAATTGTAATATGTACATGTACATACAATTTCACACATGCATGATAAATGTTTTAAACTTAATTGTTTGTGAATAGTAATCCACACAACTGATGAGATGCTGCTGCTGTAGTTCCAATCATTTTCATGCATAAAGAAACAAATTAACATTCAAAGACAATTATAAGAGAGGAAAAAACACAAATAATAATTTAAATCTCAGTTCACATGTAGCATTACACATCACAACATGCAGCAAGTTAAGTACTTTAACTATAAAAATAATTAACTCTTGTAATTAGCAAATATCAGTCAGAATTATTTTACTGATCTGAAACTTATTTTTTTGAACTAGATAATAAGAAGGAATAGATTTACACTTTTCTTCAAGGTCTGCACTGATAATCATCTCAAATTCCACATTCTTTTTTTAGAGACTCAAAGAGAATTTGTAATCCATCTAGACCAATCTTTGTATCTTTGATGTCAAGGCTTTTCAATTTATGATTGGTCTGTATAAGCTCAGCTAGGGCTGGGACACTTGCTGAAGTGATATCAGAACTTTCTGAAAATGCCAAACTAGATACTGCAGTAAATGCACTAGTGAAATGACACTGTTGTCATCAATGGAGCAGTCACACAATACAAGTGACTCAAGTGACTTTACAAGTGCGCGTGCTTCAAACATATTAGTAGTATGGGAGAGAGAAAGAACATGTAATGTTTTGTTTGCACATAAAAGATCAGCCAGTGATTGACAGCTTTTAGAAGTCAATAATTGAAATCAATTGACAGAAATGTAAGAGTCGAGTTAGCTTTCAACAAATGTGCCAGCCTTTTGACCCCTCATCATTAATTATATCATGAGTAAGCAATAAATGCATCAACATTAAGTTGTCTGTCATAACGACGGAAAAATGGTGAGTAAACTCCTTTAATGGGCTTGAGTGTATATTGAGACACTTTACATAATGATCTGTTAATACAGATGGTACAAATGACTTTAAAGGTTACAGTGTCTGTGGGTGAAAGACCTCAACAGTTGCAAGAGCCTTTCTCTACCAGGTTTCCATGAAGAGCATCAGCTGGTGCCTCATCTGATGAAATGAAGGCTTAGCTGACGTTTCATTTTCAAGGACATTATGGTGAACCACCACTTGATAAAGAACTGATTATTAAAAAGGGAGTGAAAGGTACCTGGTAAAATAAGGATTATTCCTAAATATTTGGTTTGTTTTAGATATACAGATCAAGTCAGTTATTATTGATTTGTAATCCAAGAACAAGTGAATGGATTATAGAAGATACTGTGACTGTACTTCCAACTGCAGGCATAAAAAACTAACACTCAAGGAAAAATCATAGTAGGTTGTTTTTTATTATCTATAGTTCAAAATTTAAATGCTGATGGTTTTTATCCCTGTTCTAAAAATTACACAAATATAATAACATGAATAAAATGGCTTCAAAAAATAAATGAGGATTATTGAATTACAATTCTTTAAAATTACAACCTGTCACTTAAATCAGTGAATGATATTCTCTTATTAAATCATCTAGATCTAGTAAAGGCTGTTTTAAGGCATTATTTGTCTTACAAGACCTCACCTTGGCCATACTGTTCACTGACAGAACAGGCAGCTACAAACTTGTTTCAAATGGGCTGAGCATACACCGAGACATTTCACAGCTTTTCCTTTCAAAATAGGTGCTATAAGTGACTTAAAAGCATCAGAAGACAAATTGTTGCTTGCAAAAGTTTATGTGACTCATTTTCAAGAGCTACTAAACATATACATTATCAATTATACCAATCATGTGTAATCTATGTAAAACATGTCTATCACTTTCCCTTTCAATAAATTAAATTAAAGGACTCTAGAAAAGTTCTTATTAAAAATTACAAAATAATATTAAAGAATTAAAAATGAGTTCCATCAGCATCTTCATATGAAAAGTCTAGTCTATTCATTTTAGAAATATATTGATCAGAGCATGCTTGTTTGTGCTTCGCATCCAATACAAGTTTTCCAAGTGTACCATTACTCTTTAGAGACTTTACTAATTGCAATACGCCTTTAGTGTCAATTTTAGTGTGAGAAAGATAAAGGACAGTAAGTGAGCGATTGATAGTTAAAAGTTCAGCTAGAGACTGTGCACAGGCTGGGATCCT
>NW_003550430.1:0-3499 GCF_000090795.2 Amphimedon queenslandica | reverse complement strand
TACAAGCTCAAGTTATTCAGCAAGCTGCTTCTGTTCAGGGGTCTGCTTTGTCTGTTGCCGAACAGAGAAAGCGTTCTGTCCATCTTGCTAACTGTCAAAGAGTGGGGGTTTCCTTTCTTCCCATGGCTGTGGAGTCTTTGGGTGGTTGGAGTCGGGATGCCCTCAGTACCATCCGGATGATTGGTCACCACCTAGGCACCAGGATTGGTCTTCCTCCCCAGGATGTTTCTCGCCATCTCCTCCAGAGGCTCTCAGTTACACTCTGGCGTTTTAATGCTCAGATGTGGCTGAATAGGACTCTACCTGTCCTGCCCTCTGTGGATGGGCTGATTTAACTTTTCTCTCTCTCGTCTTTATTCTTCTTTTTGTTTCTTCTCTCCTTTCCATTTTTGTGATTATGGGTTTCTCCCTCTTTTCCCACATCTCTCTTTCTCTCTCATAATAATAATAATAATAATAATAATAATAATAATAATAATAATAATAATAATAATAATAATAGCAATAATAATAATAATAATAAATTAGTACATACTGCTGCTGGTACAAATAAAGGCACATCTTCCAAGAGGCTATACATTTCATTTTCATTGATCTAAAATGAGACAAAATAATGTATAATTGCATGATATACACATGCTTTCAGTGTAGCAATTTCAATTGGTAATGGGACAGCATTATTAATATATTACCTCTTGCTTTCCCTTTGATTTTATTTTTGGTTCATCATGTACCAATGGATCACCTATACAACATCATGTAGTGTAATACCGTATAACGGGTTTTTTTCGAGGATAACAAATTTCGCGAATTTCGCGGATTTTTTCATGATTCGCAAAATTAAATTCCTTGAAAATCAATTTAATATGGTACAAGATGGCAGATTAGTGGAAATTCGCGAAAATTAATTCCGCAAACTTCCGGATACAGGTCATTCGCGAAATTTATTATCCTCGAAAAAACCCTGCTATACAGTAATCATGAACTCAAATATTAGAATACCTTTCTTTTTTTCAATGGAGATGTCATAATAAGGGTTGGTGATACTAGTCACTGAGGAATCAACAATCGTGTCACTATGAATTCCATTTGTTACTGGTGCTTCCAGTTCATAATACAACTGTTCACCTACAAATAAATATCATTCCCAATAAATTATCACTCACAAGAATCTGATAAACTAAACAAAAGTAACTCTCTTGCCACTAATTTTATTGCATAATGAAAATAAACATTTTGCAAGAGTTAATTTCATAGTCCCCCATGCACAAACATGGATCAAATGTACACAGTAAATGTCTAAACTTAGTTGCTACAATAAACAGTACAGAGATTATGTTATTGCATCATAGTGACATATTACCTTGTGAGGTTTGTATTTGATAGTTTGGATTGCTACGTCTGACTTCCTCCTCTTCTTTTGGGGTAACGTTGTTTAAGGAGTAAACAGGATCTGAAAGAGAATCACTAATTTCATCTCCTGGTAATTCTAATATTAATTGTTTTCGTCTTCTGCACACTAGTACACTCACAATTAGTATTACTAGTATGCTGACTGCTAGTATTATGAATACTGCACTAATAACACTTAATAGTATTGTAAATGTATGGTCTTTAGATCCATTGCCTTGTACAGTAGGAGTTAGTGTATTTGTTGAAGTTCTAAATATTGTAATTGTGGGGAGTGATGCTGAATTATTCAATGAAGAATGTACCATTGTAGTACTTCCTAGTGCTTCTGTTGTTTGTAGCAGCACAGATGTTATGGGATTAGTATGTACTATTGAGACAGTGGGTTCTTTCTTGTGGGTAGTAGTAATAGATTTAGTACTAGTAGTAATCCTTGAAGGAAGATTAGATGTTGTAGGAATAGATGAAGAATTTGGTATAGTATTCGTTGCAGAAATATGTACAGTACTTGTTGGAGGAATATTAGCTTTATTAGATGTAGAAGAACTAGGAATAATATTTGTTGGAGTAAAATTTGATGTAGGAATAGTTGTTGGGGTAATAGGTACAATAGTGACTGGTGTTTGAATGATGCGTGTTGACAAACTGCTTGACAGTGTGTGGTATGCTGTCTGAGTTGTTGTCGTGGTGATGATGATCATAGTTGATTTAGAAATGACTTCAGATGTACTTTTGCTATAAGAGGAAGTTATCATGAACATATCAGAAGTCATCAAAGGTATAGTTGATCCTATCAGTAATGAAGCATGAACTAGAAATTATAATAAAGTATTATCACTTACTTATTATAGCAGAGATGAGTGGATAATCATTAGAATCTATCCTTGCTAGTACACTGTTAGGCCCCAGTCTGTAGTTAAAAGGTCCATTGTGTTGTTGATAGTACATATCAGTGCCAGTACTATTGATCATTAATACATCACCAGGTTGTACTCTGACCTCATCAGTCACTGTGATGTTATACACATTGGAGTCCATTGCTGATGGAATAGTGTCTGTGTCTATTGATATTGCATTAGTTGTAGTATTATCAGAATGTCTTATCATTATTAATGGATGAGTATTAGTTGTAGCACCAATTATCCATTTTGTAATGATACCGTGACATGTGAACTTTATGCTAGGGAACACTCTAATATCACTAACTAATTCTAAATTTGTTACTGAGAGTCTTTTAGCATCAAATGATTCATCAATGGAATAACAATTTGTATTGTCTATAAAAGAAATTATAGTAATTAAAATGCCACTAATTGAAACTACAGCTTAAACAAGAAAGCCTACAATAGTACTGTGTATGCATAATTAACAGCTCTAAATTAAAAAAACCAGTAAACATACCCAGTATCGGTTGAAGTAGAACTTTAGTAAAAATGGTCCATGAAACTGTAGCCTCCATTTCATCCATAGACTTAACCTGTACCTCGTCTTCATCAGTGTCTTCAAACTGTCCGATTTGATCTTCAAATGAGTTGCTAGTCACTGTATAGAATCTCACCACACTCTCAGTATTAGAAGGCTGATATAGAACAAGCCTGTCATGCCTCTTCATTAATAAAGGAGGTGAAAGTTCATACCGATAAAGACCACTTGTTGTAAAATTATCAGGAGAGAGTTTTATTGTGAAGGATTTTTCTGGGTTATATTTTTCATAGTTTTTTCCTTTTTTATGCCAAATCTCAATGCTAGGATATTTATTTCTTGTACTAGTCTCAGTTCTAATATCAACGCCAATAAGGACTTCTGTCAATGTCATTGTATTAGAGCAATCAAACTTATTGCTACTGTCTTGAATGATCCATTTTGAAGGATCTTCTTCAGCTATATTGCTAGGTGTAGAGTGTGAAATCCCGATATCACCAGCTTTGGACTCCAGAAGGCTGTAGTCCATGAATCCCTCGCTACATGGCGAGTCTCCTGCGACATTTAACAGCAAAAGAGAACTTGAGAGTAGCAATAAAGAAAGTATGATATCCATTTGTCTAGCGAGCTAGTAAGAAGCAGTAGACTTTATGCTTCAGCCACACTT
>NW_003550429.1:0-3500 GCF_000090795.2 Amphimedon queenslandica | reverse complement strand
ACACTAGAAGTGGCCCAAGGTAATAAAATGATTTTATCAGTAGTAATTTTGTGTCAGGAATTCCAAAGCACCATGGTATCTCACCAAATATTTCTAAGTTTACCAGATATATGGAAGTAATGGAACTGACAATAACCTTCAAAATATGATACCGGGGATAATAGCCAAGAGGCATTTGACCAATAATGGCTAAAAATATTAAAGGGCCATAGATAAAACCAGCTCCTATCTCCAGTTTAACTCTCACAGCAGCCAGTATAAACAAAGCAATCATAAACTGAAAAACTATGGTAAGAAGTATAATAATGATTGGATAAATGGGAGTGTTACAGTTATTGGTGCATTTTGTTCCTAAAAATGTTAGATTGTAACCATCCCTGCATCTTGAACACATTCTACCACCACAATTAGTGGAACATAGATCATCTGGAGACTGAGGTAATGCTATCACTTGTTGTCCATAATATTGTTGACAGATTTGTGTCTCAGGAGTCTCTCGTAAATGACGTGAGTCGCATAATGGGTAGGAACATTTAACAGCAATACTACCATCAGTCCAATAACCATTCTTTATACAAGCAACACCAGAATCTAAGGGACAAAATAGTTCCTTTACAAATTGGTGACATTTACAAGCTTTACTAGTGAAATTTGCACTAAATCCAAGTGGACAGAAGCTGGTCCAAGAAAAAGAAAGTTTTTTGGTTAGATTATTTAGTAATGGTGGATCAGTACAAGCAATATGTAGTTGAGGATTGGTTGTTATAATTACATTAAAATGAACACCAAAACGAAGCATAGTATTGACCGTTTTATTTCTGCCAAACAAGTAAGTCTCTTTAGGTCCTATAAGCTGCAAGCCAAGCTCAGGATAAAGTCACTCACAAAAACCAGTCTCTCTAGTGTCTGTTGCAGTATCTGTTTTATTACATTCAAGAGTAACTTCGGCTATACAGGCACCAGGATTACCCAATCCATCAACAAGAGACACATTTAAAAAAATAAACTGACCAGGGAAAAAAGAATGCTTCAAATTTATTGCTGCAGTAAAGTGCTTTGGAGCAGTGACAATTTCTTTCATCGCTTCAAAACAGGTTGTAAATAAACTAATGTTGACATTAGTGTCAGTGGTATAAATTGAGTGACCAGCAACACGAGCCTGATTGTCAAAAAATTTGATTTTACCATTACATATCAATGCAGTGTTGAGGTGAGTAGTGTTGATGTACATAGCACCACCATAAAAAGTATTGTTATTGTTAAAGGTCAGGGTCGATCCTTTTGTTATTGTAAGATTACTTCCATTCATAGCCAAACCACCACCATGATCGCCTTCATTGTAATAGAAAGTATTGTTACCATTAAAAACAGCATTTACTATGTCAAGATTAAACATTGTAGCAACTACATTGTCACTGCCAGCTAAGTCCAATTTTTCAGCAACAAGATTGACAGCTCGAAAGTAAAATATAGACTTTAAATTAGATTTAACTTGAGGTTTACCGACTTTATATGTCAATTTATTTAAAGTCACATTAAGCAGACTATCATGACTGCCTTGAAAAGCTATCATGTAGTCCTTACTATTGCCATTTGTATTATTAACAAAAGAACAATTGTTTAATGTGTAATCAACAGTAGCATATGAAGGATATGTAGTCATTAGTTTTCCACTGTTTTTTAAAAAATTCAACTGCTCATAATTAAAAGTGGCAAATTTATGATGAATGTTTACATGAATCAAACCATAATCACTCAGAAGATTACTATTATTGAAAAATGAATTGTGAAGCAAATTGATATACAACAAATCCTTAGTACTAGACGACGCTTCAAACAAAACTGCAAGGCCGGTGTTATCAGTAAAAATGGAGTTTTTGATTGTAAACTGAACATGTAAATTGGTGGAATTTGACACATATAACATTGGTAAAAGATAAGAAGAATACTGTAAGTAATTATTAGCAAAATAGCATTCTTGTAAACTAATCGTAAAATTTTTATTTTGAAAACAAGGAAAACTGACAACAAATACTCCAGACGAACCTGCTGTAGAGCTATAGTCACTAACGTCTTGGTTTGATTCAAAATGACAACTGAATAAAGAAATAGTATTATTAATGTCAATCACTGGAATTTGATATCAAGTTGTTATATGTAATTTGTAAAGCAGCATAGGGATTAGTGTAGCAGCCTGTAAAGTTAGAATTTCCAATATCCACGTCAACAGCATTTAATATTGAAAAACCAAACATAGCTTGGAATGATGTCTGATTTATATTAACACTATACACACCAGAGATACTCATTCCTATGGCCATGCCATTACCACAGCCAAAGAATTTGATATTATCAAAAGAGAGAACCGAACGATTGTTACCAAGTGATGAAGTAAATTCTAATGAACTAAAAAGATAATGGTATATGGTGCGTTCTCATTGGCACTACTTTGTATGTGAACAGTGTTGAACACTTCATATTTCAAAGTCCCAACAAGTTGGGTATCATGTAAAATGAAAGTTAGGTTGGAATTTTCATTGCTTTTACAGGTGTTCAATGCAGTCTCTATACTATAGCACATGATAATAATATGGCCTGTTGTAGGTCTACTAGCATTCAGTGTACAATTACACTTACTGGGTGGTGTGGAAGGAATGATGTGAACTTCAACACCATCAGCATGAACAAAGGCTAGCAGAACAATGAGTAAAAGGACATACACGAGGAGAGAAAAAGTCGCCATTGTAGCCAAGCACAGCATGCAACAATACACACCCACAAACTTAATTATTGTTATACCAGCTATAATTTTATAGTAAATTAACAACAAATTCAATACAGCAGTAAATCAACATCTCTTAATAATAACTACAAACCGACCAGAAAATATTAGATACATACATTATAGCAAACAAAATAATAGCATATAGTAAAACAAACGAATTCATTAGTTAAATTGGTTCACATTTCAATCCTCCTCATCATCAGCTTGAATAATACCAATGAGTGGTTCACGCTCACCTTCATCGTCATCCATTATTAATTCTGTCCTCCTAATTGATCTTGAAGGCTGAGACTGACTTTTCCTCCATTGTATACTGAACCTGCTACTTTTAATCTTAAGCCTATGCTTACATTGTAAACAGAATATACCAATGGTTCCTACCACCACATATAGCAGTGGAATTAATGTCATCATGTGCACCAGTACGCTAGTATAGATTGTCTTCCTATCCTCCAATTCTTCCTCTTTCTCAAGAAGAGAGTACAATACTAAAAGATCAAGGAGGAGAAGCATGTCAATGATGTTGAGGATATGCCTTTTGTATGGTTGTACAACAAAGTGAAGAGACAGCAATAGAACTAGTAGCAATTGTGGGCCTAAAGGATTCCCAGCAAAGACTAATATAAGATAGAGAATGAACGAGATGTAATATACAACACAATACCAACGATATTTATCTACATAGCAAGACTGAAATTCATCAAATATTGGCTAA
>NW_003550428.1:0-3504 GCF_000090795.2 Amphimedon queenslandica | reverse complement strand
ACCACTAACACACATAAGGCCTAGGGGTACCAGTTATACATTGACTTGTTCATTCAATGCTAACCCATTGGCTAATTCTGTCACATGGTCACGTAATGGTACAACATTGGATCCTACTGCTTACACACATATCAGTGTAAATAATCAATCAAACTCTTCGCAGTTGATATTCTCACCACTGGAAGGACTGGATGATAGTGGAGAGTATACTTGTGAAGTATCTAATGGAGTTTTAACTAGGAGTAGATCATTATTGAATCTTACTGTTCAAGGTATGTTGGAATGTTTCCTTTATCTTTATTATTCCTTATTTTCCAGTTAATCCTAGTCCAGTTGGTAGTTTGATGGCTCCTACTATTGATATCACAAATACAAGTGTTAGGCTAACATGGACATTAGGTTTTAATGGAAATGCAGCATTGACTGGAGGTAGTGTATCATATACTGCTATATCTAATGGAGTTGGTTCTGGTCAATCTTCCTTTACTGGAGAGACTGTTATTGAATACACTGTGACTGGTCTACTACCTTTTACTACATACAGGTTCAGTGTGTCTGTTACTAATTCTGTTGGTGATAGTACTGTACAGACTGTAGAAGCAACCACAATAGCAAATGGTATCTTGTATATTTAAAAAGGAAATTAGTAATTATTGTTTTTCCTTTCTCTAATCACTCGATTAGCTCCAAATGCTCCAACTCTTGATAGTGTTACACCAGTTAACTCAACTGCACTTGAAGCTACCTGGAGAGTATGTTTACTTTGATTCAAGTACACAAATTCCTCTCTCTCCCTCCTCTCTCTCCTTTAGGATAATACTGATCCAATGATACAAAGTGCAGTGATTACATACAGTGTGGTATATTATCAACAAGGACAGGATTCATCATCAGTTACATTGACAGTCAATGCTCCTACTACTACAGTAATGATAGGTGGTTTATCTAAAGGAACACATTACATAGTACAAGTATATGCTACTAATACTATTGGATCCAGTTCATCAAGTAACCTATTGACCACCAGGACTAATATTGATTGTAAGTTGTAATCATGCACTTACATGTATAATACATGTATGTGTGCATTGTACATACTGGTGAACTTTTGTTATTCTATATCATATATTTATAATACATGTACTTTTTATAAATCTATTATATCTGTTTATGTTTTGAAACTTGACATTATTGTAAGTTTGTTTTTTGTGTATTGATATGTAGACTATGCATTCTTTTCTTTCTCTTTGTCAATAATCTCCGTCTCTTTCTCATCCTCCATTACACAGCTCCCTCTCCAGCCACTGATATCACTGGCCTCACCCAGCTTTGCATAGGCAAGGACTAGGTACTTGGTTTGTCTGTCTGTGTTTCATTACCTGAGACACGCCTATAGGCATGATCAAGGGTAAAGCAGTCGTCCTGTGTGTGTGTGTGTGTGTTCACTTCCCCTCCACTTTTGAGCTGACATTGCTTTCTTGTCTAGTCCTGGAGAGTCTTATAATCAATACTGGATGTGCCACCATTTACTGTGTGCGCCAGCTGTGCAGGTGGGGCATGGCTTGATGGAGTCATACCTTCATTGCAGCCACACCTTTACATTGCTACAGCATGCACCAGTGCAGCAAACATGCTGAAGCTTCTTCTCTGTCTAAAAAACATTCTCTGTCTCAAAACATTCACTAAGTTTTAATAAATCTAGTACATGCTGAAGCTTCTTCTTTGTCTCAAAATTTTCACCAATTATTTTCTCTTAATTTATTAAAACTGTTACATACATATTGTCTCGAGGGTACGCACTTAAGTGCTCTCATTCATTCATTCATTCTGTGTGCTCTCTTTTGTCTTTGAGAATGTATATCTTTATAATCGCACGCTATAAATCTATGAGAGCTTCTCTTCTGTTAGGAAAAGTCTTGCTTTACTGCCCCGAGATGTTTAGAGAGCAGCTCTAGGTAGTGCAAGCTTTTTAACTCACAAGAAAATGCTCAGCAATAGCGGTAGTACTCTGGAGGTAAATGAGACTCTTTCCCAGTAGATCAAGAATAATTATGTGTGGGACTCGTTAAATCTTTTTTGCTGGTGAGTTATAGCTCAAATTTCATCCAAAGTGAAGTACTATAATAGCAGTAGTTCGGCTAGTTTAAGGATCCTAAACTCTCTTAAGTCACTCAACCTATCTAGGCAACAGTATTTGTGCCATTACAACATCATAATAGTGCTTAGAAGAAGAGAAAAAAACTGAAGCTTCCCTCTCACATGGTCTTGCTGCATGCCTCCAAGCAGGACCAAGGTGGGAGTTGCTTGAGCCTGGGCCCTGGAGCAGCTTGCTGCACTTCTGCAAGCATGCCAGAGCAAGTGTAACAATATTTTGAATTGAATTCAGCGATATATTTGTTCAATGTTATGTAATGAGGGGATTCATCATAATTTTTGTAATAAAATGATCATTATATTGGTGTAATGTGCACTTGCAGATCACTCTGTTACCAAATTTTAAAGTTGTAGTTGTATTGCTGTTATATATGCAATTTTTTAGATCTTGTTGCTTGTGGAATGGAAACTACAGTTAGTAGTGATCATGGTACATTTGAATGGCCAGAGACAATTCCAGACAGTACAGTTAATATATCATGTCCTAATGGTCCTAGTGGTGCTACTGCTAATAGAAAATGCACTAATAATAGTACTTGGGAATCACCTAATGTAACATTCTGTGCAACATCTGTGATATCTAATCAATTTAGAAACATTTCAAAAGTAAATAATAATAAAGACTTGATATGTAATTGTACTATAATTTCTTCAATTGTATATTCAATAGGTAAATGTTACTGCTGAAAATGTAGTATCAATATTTGAGAACTTAACTGATCTAGTGATGAGCACTACTGATGCTGCTGATCAGAATACTGACAACATTAGAACAGTGTCTGCCATATTGAACCAAACAGCAATACTATTGTCAGATCCTAAAATTATCATGAATCTCTCATCATCAGAATTATTGATGGTACATCACATGTTTTATCATTAAATGATTTCTTTGAAGACAACAGAAAATACTGTGCAGATACTTGACAGCATAGAGGAATGGTCACCAGCTGTAGTGGAGACAGAGTCAAATAAGTAATATTTATTTTTATGTTCACATGTACATGATTACTTTAATTATATAGCATTATCAATTCTTTTGAGAGGATCATTGATGCTTTAATAAATCAAGACAATTTTACCAACGTAACAGTTGTGGAGAATGACATTGCTTTAAAAGGAGAAAGTGTAAGCCTCCTGCCTTGCTTTCTTTCCGATTTTTGTTCATTTTATAGTTTCAACAAGCAGTGTTTAATGGAATAGAATTTACAGCAGCTTCTATTAGTAAGCATAGCAATAACTTACATGTAAATCTATGTACTACACATTGTGTCATCTAGTAATAATGGGAAGTAAGTTCCATAGTTTATTATCAGTAATTGAAAATTTGTACTTACATGTATTCTATTC
>NW_003550427.1:0-3505 GCF_000090795.2 Amphimedon queenslandica | reverse complement strand
AGTGTACAACATAGCCAATGTCAGTGTGTACTGTGAGATGGAGCCAGATAACAACAAAGCCTGGCTAGTGATATTCTACAGGGATGGTACAGATGATAGTGTAAACTACAATCAGCCATATAGTCAGTACGAGAGATATCAAGGATTTGGGAACATCAGTGGTAATCATTGGATCGGAATTTATGCATAACTATACTTAGCTCTATAACACTATCTTATGCATTAAGCTAACAGCCAAAAAAATCAAGCATATCCTCATGTATGATCACTTCAGTATCAGTGGCAAAGAATCAGGATTCAGACTGAACGTTGGAAACTATAATGGGACACTCCCTAATTATCTGTCACATCACAACAACAATCCATTCTTAACCCCAGACAAAGACAACAATAGCTACAATTGTGCTACTCTGCAACAAGGTGGCTGGTGGTGCAACGAGTGCTAGTATGTGTTCTTTACAGGGACGACCAGTGAGATATATTGGGGTGAGTACATTTCTAAATCAGCTAGAATGTCGCTATTACATAAATAGTGCACAGAGTGCTAGTAGTCTCATGCCGTATACAAATGGTTGAATTGAGTTTTGACAGGGTTGTTTATTTAATAGACATTTTTTTCTTTTTCCCTAATAATAATAATGATAATAATAATAATAATAGTACTAATAATAATAATAATAATGATAACAATAATAAGGTCAATCAAAGTGCTCTTCTCTCGTTGACTCAGGACATTCGTTCTTTGGCCCTTCTGTTTAGCAGTATTCCTCATGCTGCAGGGGATTGGTCAGGAGATCTTCCTTCCTCAAACCTATAGGCCTTCATCTTTTAGACTGTAAATTTCAGCCCAGCTTTTTCTGTGATATTACTTGTTCTAGTGACACCACTGATTGTCCCTTTTGATTCTGCCCTGCTGATGCTTTTAAAGATCATGCTTTGGCATGTGGAGGTAACACAGAGTTTCTAGGCATCATACTTTGGATATCATTCACTCCATTTTTGTTTTAAAATGTCCAGCTGAATCACATAATCTGAAGCAGATAGCTGATGGAGAAGGTCACAAAAATCACTCAAGTAAACTGGCATTTCACATGACGTAATGTTGCCTTAGCCACAGCTCAGCTTTATTAATTATGTGATTCCAACAAAGTAAGTGATGAACTTTAGATATCTTTCAATAGTGTCAAAGGACTTTTTATCATCTGTTGCCATTGGTATCATTTGACTTCCATTAACAAGAGATGGTAATTCCTGAGCAATAACTCTGAACATTCTTCAAGACAACATCTCAGTTTTTATTTGTGTACTATGAATGCTACTTGCATCACAGGAAACTTTGAAAATAAAACTTTTCTAAATAATAGTGGTGATATATAAAAAATCTCGAAGCAAAAAACTTATATCATATATACTATATCCCAGTTGAGTTTGGGACAAGAAAAACTGGAATAACTTTTTATAGGAAAGTGAGGTAAGGATGAAACTTTCACAGGTTCTTAGTCGCCAAAGTCCATCAAAATCTGTGAAACCTTGGGTCTCTCAGTCCTTGGGAACCCTGAGAACTAGGTTCTCCCTATAAACCCAATGGCATACCAAAGCTAACCGCAATGACATTCTATGATGTCATAGTTTACATAAGCACATGTAGTCGAGCGCTCAAACTGATAATTCTTCTTTTAAAAAGCTAATAGAGCAAGATTTTCTGATAATAATGGCCTTTATGAAAACTAGCTGACTCCAGCAGCTATTGTACTGCTTATCAGCAGCAGCAAGACTGTTTTAAGAGTGAAACAACACAGCCGCCATTCCTCTATGAATATCATTATAATACGTCATTTTAAGACGTAGCTACATTTTTCAAATTCCACACAGCTGCTTTTACTTCCGTCCCAAACTGAGCTGGGATATAGTATAGCAATAAGTGATGCAAGTTGCTTTCAGCAATAGAAAGTAGTCTGTTTATATTTTTCAGCATTGAATTGAGGCCACAGATCACAGTGAGGTCTGGGTGAGTGACAATTTTTCATGAAAATGATACAAAGCATCATGAGATAGGCATAGTTTCTGTTGTTGCTTTGCTTGTAAATTGCACACCTGCTTAGGATTTCTTGGACAAAAAACTGTTTGATATTCTGATGAAACAGGTTTGCATATACTTTTCTATAGTCAACAGATGGTGATTGCTCTTGCTTCTCAACTTTTTTCGTAACTGAGGCACAGGTTTGTTTCTTCAAAGTCGTGTACTTCTGTGGCACTTTATGATCCCCTCTGTAATGAATAACAGTATAGTATGCATATCTTCCTTTGCAAAAGGATAAGAGAATCTTCTAAATAAAGGTTAATTGCACCCAATCTGGATCTACCAAAACATAGTATTATGTCTTAACAATGACTGGCGTAGTTTGTAATGTTATGCAGCCATAATTCTTCCAAAACATTATATCACACTTCCAGTCTTTTAGGAGTAACATGACGGTATAAGCCATATATAGCTAAACTTCACTAATAGCTAGATCTGGTTACCTTTTCCAGCTTTATTTCTACTTACAAAAAGGTACACTTCTTCACCATTAGAATATACAGGTGGTAGATCCAGATGGCAGACAGTGTTGTCCACCTGTTCTGAGTCTGTTGAAATACTTATCTCTATTTCTGGGGACAAATCCTTGAATAAATCACTGTTGGGGAAATGTAATAAGGAGATGGAGTTGCAAACATGCTTCACCACGCTATTAAATCACGTGACAATCAGTTCATTCACGTGCATATGATGCTATACACTACCATAGATTTACACCTCTTTTCAAGTCTGTTGTCCATCTGAATACACACGTGCAGTTGTTGGCCATTCATTTTAGTACTTCTGTGCATGCGCAGTATGCAAAACTAGCTTTGAATGGGAAAATGGAACAAAAATGGTGTAGAAAAC
This sequence comes from Amphimedon queenslandica, assembly GCF_000090795.2. Taxonomy (NCBI): domain Eukaryota; kingdom Metazoa; phylum Porifera; class Demospongiae; order Haplosclerida; family Niphatidae; genus Amphimedon; species Amphimedon queenslandica. The sequence goes on along the minus strand of NW_003550427.1, from coordinate 576 downwards.
AATTTTGTTATCTTAACATCAAGTGTCATTCTAACATTTTGTAATTGTAACATGAAGTTGTCATTATAATAAAAAATATGTAAGGCCAGCATTTACTAAACTTTTTCCACATAAGAACGCATATAAATATATAAACAGTTATCACCAATGTATTTATGAGATGTATAAACTTGATAAGTCACAAGGTAATTTAGACTCTGTTTAAATGAGGTTAACGGGGAAGGAGGGGCTTGGGCCGCGCATGCGCAATATTGCAGTATCAAGCTAGCAGGTTGCCCTAGGTTCTTCTTGTCCCTGTCTCCGTTTGTGCCTCAGTCTTGATACCTCACCAAAGGTTGAAGTTGCGTTCCTTTCCCAAACATCCCGAGTCTACAACGATGACGACCCAAAGAGACCCGCCGCCGTTCACTGAGGAGCAGTTTCGCTACCTGACGGACCTTGTGGGGTGCAGGCCAAGAGATAGGTCGAGGTCCCCGAGAGCCCACAGGACCAGGAGTGCCTCTCCAGGCAACAGCCGGAGACGCCGCGAAGCAGCTCGCCCTGAGGGTGAGTTTAGTACAGTAATTGTAATCTTTG
>NW_003550426.1:0-3506 GCF_000090795.2 Amphimedon queenslandica | reverse complement strand
GCTTGAACAGCTGGGAATGCCATTTTACCTGTACAGTATGAAACAGTATATTAAGTCATTACTACTTTTGCATGGTAAACTCACCTATAGAATCTGTATCTTGGAAGCCAAATATACCCTTTGCCTGATTACAAGTTACACACTTTTGTATACGTAGGACATTGCGATAAAAAGATGGACAGCAACTATAAAAGTAAATTAACAAATGGACAAAATGATCAAATGAATTTTCAGTACCTCATGTAATCTAAGTTGGAAAAGATAAAAGTCTTATTAACATCAAAACCACAGGCAATGATGTCTTTAGCATTCTCATAAGCAAGGCGATGAGCTTCCTCTAGGCCAAGATCTCTCCACATAAATTTCTCATCATCAGTCATTTGTATCACAAGTGGTACATCAAAGACATCTTGCAAATATCTGTATTAATAAAGAATCGTTAGCCTATGTGGTAGTATATTATAATTATTGCTATCTAATTGTCGTATCAAACAATAATTGGCAATAGAAAGATACACAAAGAGACTATTCTTATCAACAAGTTGTAAACATGCAGCATGTTTACAACTTTCATGGCTGGAGCCACAAAATTAAAAGTGGTTTGGCCAAAATTCCGAATTTAACAAACAATAAATTGGCAATAACAAATTATAAGGAATGAGAGAAAGAATACAAGCAACATAATCATAAAGACAATGTTCAAAATTTATAGCTGTAGCTAACAACATTTTACAGTCTATGGCTTTAGTGTAAATTAGTGGCACATTCACTGTACTAAATACCAAATTTATTAACGTAATCCCTAATTTTTATTATTGTTAATTAATCACAACAGACCAAACCTATTACTTTTTTGGCTAGCTGAAAAAGTGGTACGGCCAAAACCATACTGGCCTTACCGGTGGCTCCGGCCATGAACATGCTGATAAGATACTTGATGGCTAAGTATACAATGACTAGGCAAAATGCCTGCATGTTATTCCTTTCCAAATTAGAACAAAACAATTATTACAGCTTTTTACTTTTTAGCTGCTATATTAAAGTATTATCCTTATGGGGCAGTCACATTGACTTAATGAATTTATCACTATCGTGTCAGATTCCCCAGGAAATAATTAAACATAGGGGTAGGGCAGTAGAGTAATGTCTCCAAGTTCATTTTTGTTTTTTTAAATTATTTTTGCAAAGGTGCCTTTGTTACGCAGACAAAATACTTTAATACACACACCTTCATATTTCCTTACTTGGTAAAAAGGAATGGAATAAGATGCCCAAGATGCATAGACTCCGATGAAGGACCACGCCCAGTGTAGAGAAAGAATGGCTTATTTTGCTCATATGCATTCAAGATATCAGGAACATCCCTGCATAGGCCATGATTAATATAAATTTTATGATTTATAACTTTACCTGTGAGAAAAGAAAATTCCTCGGCGGAGAAAGTGGTGGGCTGGTTTCTTTGATAGAGTCTCGATCCTTTGTAGAAGGGATTCATCTATTCTCTCACTTCCAAACTGAACTATAAATAGATATATAATTTCACACCTGACATTTTGGCCTATATACCAATGAGCTTGTCATAGTTGATCTTCTTTTCACCTTCCCCAGCTTTAGCTGTCCAAGGATCAACAATTTGTTCTTTAGGCTGAGTTGAGTCTGTTGCCATTATTGAACCGTTTTTCTCAGGTCAACTTATTGTCCTTTGTCCAGCAGGATATTTTTGCTGCTATGGGCTATAGGTTAATATTAATATGCAAAACTTGAACTCGCCTACGCGTCCTGGCACGACGCCGATGACTATAATTATGTACTGAATCAGTTCCAAAAATAGCCTGGGCTGAACTATACTAAAAATAATCATTTCTAATAAAAATAAGACAACATAAATGAAACTAACACAAAATCTAATTCACATAAAATCTAAAACATAACAATTATTAGTTCGTAAGTTTTTTGCTGCCCGACAGGTCACGATAACAAACTACTAGCTCTAGAGCTTAAATTTTTCAGTTTTTTCTATTGGTTTTGTTAAAAATATTTTTAGTGCAGACCCTCCAGTTCCTTCTGTAGCAGTATCATTACTCGGCTTAGAAATATAATTTGTCACAAGGTCAATGTGTTCCTGTCGAAAGGCTACCAAGGCGGTTACACAACTGTTGTAAGCGTCCTTGTTGCATGGATGAAGCTGTACATAGGTTCTCAAAATGGAGTGTGAAAATTCATCTTTTTTGTATTCATTTTTCATGTCGGTTAGAAACTGACGATGCTCAAGTGGCATGCGAATTCTCATTCCATCCAAAAAACTTTTAGTACCACCTTCAAGTTCAATGCCTAAAAATATATCAAATAATGGAATGATTGAACTTTGGACACCACTTGCACCGGGATATGTTCGCAATGTGTCAGGATCTTCAGTACCCACGTACTGTATTCCTTCCTTACTTCCAGAAAAAAAGACTCGCAACATGTTATAAAAAACACTTGGATTACATTCTTGGTACATCTCTTTCATAATATCTGTGATGCTAGATATGCAATCAGTGACAATCTTGAGGCAACGCATTACTTCTTGCTGGTCATCTTTCTTGATTGCTTCAATGCAATCAACGACAGCTTTGATACCTGGTGCAGCTGCAAGCTCAATACGCATATGAATTAGATAAAACCAATCCTCGTCTTCTTTACCAGTAAAAGACAATGCAACCTTAAAGTTGTCTTTCGAAAGAGGTTCGTTCGGGTTTTTCAGATGCCAATTCCATAGAACGAAGGCAGCATAGCACGGAGAAGGTGATAGGCCGAGGTGTGACGAAATGGCAACCAAAGGAACGGCTAACTGCCTAGGTAGACTCGTGCACAAGGCAGCGTCACCTTGACCCTCAATAAATTTGTATGCTTGAGAAATAAAGGTGATAACACAATAAGCTCTTTGCCAGTGTTGTTTCGTTGGAAGCGACGACTCGTCCACTGTAATCAATGGAAGACAGTCAACTTTATCTCTTAGCTGTTTGCCGGAATCTTTCAAAAGAATTGGTAAGTCGTCAACGATACTTTCCCACCGGTCAAAAGAACTAGGTAGACGTTCAACGGCTTTAGAAAGAAATCCCAAATCCCATCTAGAATCCATAGCTACTGATTTACATAAACAATGCGATGAATCTGTTGCTTATTATTATTATATAAAGCGCTGTAGTTTATTAATAGTTATAAAGGTAATCACACTATTAGAATTTCTATGATCACACCACAAATCAAAAAATTCAAAGTAATAGATCTAGCTATAACAGTAAAACTAATAGCAAAAAATAATTAACACTATACTAAAGTTAGATAAAGTTATTCTTGATCCTTAAGCAGACAGCTTAAAATTCAGAGGACGAGGAGTCATGAACTGCTTCACAACATCCATAGTCACCTCAGCACGTCTTGCCTGATGATCCCCAACAAGCTTTTGAAGCACACCAATAAGCTCTTTCTTGAGTTGTCCAGTAAGCAGTTTTCCACTTTCA
>NW_003550424.1:0-3507 GCF_000090795.2 Amphimedon queenslandica | reverse complement strand
TCATCTAATCAGGTTCATCACTGGATTACAACTGAAATGAGTAACAAATACACTCAGACACACTAAGTCTTGCTTATACATCAAGCCTATCATTCTGCCAGTAGTGGTCCTCAAAGAAGAGAAAACCATCTGTGGCTGAACGGGCAGTGTTTGAACAGTTTCATTGTCTTAAAACAAGATGACTTACTTATAGCGTATACTGTCCTCTTAAACGTTGCCTCTAATTCTCTTCACCTGTGATTTCAGTCATATTCCTTGTCTTTTTCGTCTTATTTCCTTCCCGTTCCATCTGCTGTTGAATCGCCGCCATTTTGCTCCCAGTCAGTTTACTGCGCACGTGTTCACAAAGCGTAGGTGGTAGTAATGGCGTAAGTACTTGCTAAGTGGCCTCGTGCTTTGATTTTCTTCTTTCCCTTTAGTAAGCTTTACTATACTATTATCTTATATTAAAGGAACCGAAAATCCAAGTATTGCACAACAGTGGAACACCGCCGTTTATAGCACGTAAAGTAAGAAAGTTATTCAAAATTTAAAAAGGCAAAGTCAGTGTGGCCCTACTATAGTCATTTACTTTAGTGCCCAGTAGCAGTAGAAGTCAGCTACACAACTGTGCTATGTAGATATTAACATAAAGCTTTAAAATCAATTTTTGATAGAAAAAATTCTGAGCAAGGCACTTGAAGGCAGTAGAATGTAAATAGATGAATCCATGTGAATAAGAACCTATGGACCAAGGAGGGCCACTTAAACCCTCAGAAAAATGAGGAATTTCTTTAAGTGCTGGCTTGTAAAACCATACTTACCAATTGATCATTAAACCAGTCACCAGGAGGTTGAGAGAACAAGCAACTCACTACATCTAGTCTCCTACTCTTATTGAAAGCTTGGAACTTATCCCTCAAGAAATGGCCACTCAAACTCTCAGAAAAATGAGTGATTTCTTAGGTCCTAGCTTGTAGCTTAATTTAAAAAAGGTGTCTCCTTTTAGAAGTTAATGGTACTGACACAAACCAATTAAGCACCACAGAATACAGCAGAAGGCATTTTTTTAATTGTTATACTTACTTCAGAGAAGTTGACAGGAAGAACTGAAGGATAAAAGTCAAGATGCATGGATCATTCTGAACATTTCAAGTTAAAAATATGATATTTGTAATTTTATTTCATTTTATTGTTCTTTATTCGTTTCATTTGCTTCACCCACTCCACCACACCAAAATAGTACCAGGCCCAAATAGTTGGTGTATCTAACATAACAGGAAGGGAACTAGGGATAGATAGATGCACAATAAAGTGCATACAGTTATGTACCACAATAAAAAGTTCATAAAATTTAAGAAGTTTTGCATTTAAAATTATTTGGTNAACACTATTATGATCTATAAAATTTCACAAAAAAGATGTTGGTGAAACAAGGAACTCATTTCCCAAACTGAACGAAGGTGGGGGTTTTGAACTGTCACAACTAACCATATCATAATAATCATTATTTCTTAAATGGAATAATTACTTGACACGATGATTAAAGTTTGTTAAATTTATTTTCAATTGTAAAATTTAAAAACAATGGCACTGATGCTTGGCCTATTCACAAAGGAATGAACTTCTTTACATTTACAAGAATAGAACATTTAACTCATGAGCAAATAGATGAAATAAAGGTGCCAGAAGAGGGATAAGAACACCCACAAATTCAGGAAAAAAGGAAAGGAATAAATTTTCACTCTGCTAACTTGAGAGTGTCATTATCATTTCATTTCATTAATTTTTTTGAGAGACAATGGTCCCTAAACACAGTTAGACCAGAAGTGACATAAACATATGGTCCAAATGGTTCACTTAAATAAATAAGTGCAGATCCATAAAGCTCCAGAGTGAATGATTAATTGGACATTTTAGTCAGACTTTCCTAAGAAACCAAGGATGTCAGAAGTGAAGAGAATCATGTCACAAGAAAACACAGAAACTCAGCTCCTTAAGGCAAACCAGAATTTAACTCTCCAAAAGATTCAGGATTCAGTCTAAAAAGAACAGGAGATCCAAAGTCATATAGTGTGCATACATTGCTTTGTCTTTTGTAGGTGAGTCTCTCTCTCCTGATATTTCTCCATTTGTTAAAACTACTCCATTAGGGAGCAGTTATGAACAATGGACAAGTTCCATACAAGTTAGGTTCAGAAAGTCATACGCCTCATTTTATGGGCTATGTGACCAAGACAGCGTTGCACATCCTCATAGTACAACTTTGTGTATGGCTGGAAGTTTTCTGATAGGAGGAAGGCAGCAAGTTCAACTGTCTACGGAGCCATCTTCATCTCAGAAACTGAGAATCCCATATATGACACATTAAAAGGCTCCTATAGATATTTTATTAGATCACATGGTGACCAGATGATAGAATCTATGCACACTTCTGAAAGTACTTTACACAGATCCAACAAGAAGAAGACAAATTGCAAAACTTTATTCTGGAAGTTTATTACAATAACGGGCAGTGATAAGAAAACAAAAATTCCAAACTCCTTATATTATTCATTCTTAAAAAATAAACCTCTTGTTGCTAATTGCTGCGAAGTAAACTAGTCGTTTACTTTAGTACGTAGTAGAAGTTGATTACACAACAGTGCTATGCAGGTATTAACATGTGCTTTAAAATCAATTTTTAATAAATCCAACAAGGATCAATGATTTAAGAAACTTTGTAAGAGGAGAGGACAATAATAAGAAAAAAAGAAAATTCCAAACTCCTTATATTATTCATTCTTAAAAAATAGTCCTGCTGGTGCTAACTGTTGCTAAGTAAACTAGTCATTTACTTTAGTGCTCAGTAGCAGTAGAAGTCAGGTGGAAGTAGAAGTCAGCTACACAACTGTGCTATGTAGATATTAACATAAGCTTTAAAATCAATTTTTAATAGAAAAAAATTCTGAGCAAGGCACTTGAAGGCAGTAGAATGTGAATAGCTGAGTCCATGTGAATAAGAACCTATGGGCCAAGGAGGGCCACTCAAGCCCTCAGAAATAATGAAGGGATTTCTTTAAGTGCTGGCTTTTAAAATCACACTTGCCAATTGATCATTAAACCAGTCACCAGGAGATTGAGAGAACAAGCAACTCACTACATCTAGTCTCCTACTCTTATTGAAAGCTTGGAACTTATCCAATAATTGACTCAAGGAATGGCCACTCAAGCTCTCACAAAAGTGAATGAGTGATTTCTTAAGTGCTGACTGGTAGCTTAATTTTAAAAAGTTGTCTCCTTTTAGAAGTTAATGGTACTGACACAAACCAATTAAGCACCACAGAATACAGCAGAAGGTATTTTTTAATTGTTATACTTACTTTACTAAAAGAGAACTTGACAGGAAGAACTGAAGGATACAAGTGATGATGCATGGATCATTCTGAGCCTTTCAAGTTAAAAATACGCTATTTGTAATTTTATTTCATTTTATTGTTCTTTATTTGTTTCATTTGCTTCACCCACTCCACCACACCAAAATAGTAC
>NW_003550421.1:0-3509 GCF_000090795.2 Amphimedon queenslandica | reverse complement strand
TATATTTGGTTTTGCTACATAAAAAAACAAAAATACTATCATTATAGTTTGTGTTGATTTACCTGCAGTCCCAAAAGCATCCTCACTGGGACTTGGGGAGCGAAATGGGCTTGGAGATGGGGCCTTAAACGACTCTATACAATGATGGTACAAAACAATTAATAAAATATAATACTACACAATAGCCCCACCCCAATGACGATGATGACAATAATAATAATAATAATAATAATAATAATAATAATAACATGCATACATTATTACTATCAAATTTTTTGCAATAATAATAACTGACAACAATAGATAATGATGGTACTGACCAGCTTTAGAAGCAGTGCATATGTTACCAGGAGATTTCATCATTAAGCTGCTACTGCTACTTGGTGAACTAGCTGGAATACTTATGCTTTCAGCACTTGAAAGAGACTGTATATATAAATTAAATGTCAGTATCATGTAACTAACACCAAGTTAGGATATCACACTGAGCTAATAATTACCTGAGGTCCATCATCCCAAATACTATAAAGCAGCACATGCTGCCCAACTTTCATTAGTGGCAACAGCTTATTAATGTGCTCTCTCCTGAGAGATTTGAGAATGCCCTCACTTACTATCCCTTCCTCCTCCATGATTTTAATGCTAGCGCTTGTCATCCCCATTCCGGCAAGCCTCTCTCTAAAATACTCACGCTCAGTCTGCTCAGAATCCATTATGGGACTAGTCCTGTAGTCTGTAGAGCCTTTCACTTTATCAAAGAACTACAACTAGCTCGATAACTAGCTAAACTTCGAGCTAAACAACAAATCGCCCGTGCCTCAAGTTTCTTTTCCTTTGATCACGTGACCACCACGTGCCAACACATGTGTTCATGAACAGGAAAATGAAAGAAACGATACTTGTGAACAGGAAACGACACTTGTGGACAGGAAATGTCGCTTTGGGCCACCGTATTGATGCACATTAATCGTGTTCACACTAAAGTGGTTTTCAATTAATGCGCATTGATGCGCATCACTCTCACTTCACCTCCAGAGGTGGATTGATGTGAAGTGATGCGCTTCGATCAATGTAAACCAATGGCAACAAGAACACAAAATGATACATAATTCAGCTGCTAGTGTGAACACGATCAATGCACATTATTTCAGCTGTATCAACAAAGCACATCAAAGCGCTTTGAAAACTGTGCCAGTGTGAAAAGGCCTTAAGTAAAGAATTAGCCAGCAGAACAACAATGAAGGAAGGAAAATCCAGCAGGAGAGAGAGAGAGTAACCTTATGCCGCCATGTGTCAATGGGCGTGATCTCCTGCAGCCTAGCACTTGGTTTTTAAAAGAGGTAGCCCTACTTGTGTATTGTGTAAATATTCTGAACTACATGTATGCTACGCATCAGCAAAATATGTGCCACATCATGCTTTGTCATTATTCAGATGATATTTCAATTGTAATGCATAATAAGTCAATGATAAATGTATATGTATAATTGCTAACATGACGGTTATGGAGCTACACATGTACATGTAGCTGTCGCCTGCTTTTCACCTCATGATCCATCTAGTAATATATTTGAATGGAATGGGCCCTTAATATTTTGCATTTTCTAGTATAATTGAATGGTAATGATGATGCAATACTCAGTTTTACATTTTTGTTCAATTTATTCCTTGTAGCCTAATCCAGGCTACATAATGCATGTAAAATTTTGTGTACTTTGAACATTGAAGATACTATTGGTACCACACTACTTGTACTCATTTTAGAACTACTTTGGGACCACCAGGCCTGGAAATTGTTATATAGGTCTCTACTGTGTTGTCATTGTACAATAATCGGGTTATGGGTCCGATGATACATGCTTTGTTGAAAGTTTTATAAATTAAATCACTAATAGTGCAACTGCTTGCAATTGAAATCTCCATTATAACAGTTATGCCCAGAGTGCCTTGTCTATGGTAGTCATTGTGATTGTTTACTTGTACATGTATGGTCTCAGACGATTCCTCATGATTTATGCATTGAAGTTCCACAGTCATTAATCATGTAGTCTAAGTATTATTTGCTACATGGTATTATAATGTTTAGTAAAGCTGCATAATGCATGTTGTAATGTTACTATAGGTTCATAACACAGGTTATTCCCTTTTTAAAAATACATGTATCCATTGCCTCATTTTTGTGTTCCTTAATTGACACCTATTTTGTATATCTTTGTCTCTTGATGTCTCTTTCTCCCTTTTGCTTTTCTCTCCTCCTCATGTATATGTATACTGTATGTCTAACTCTTGCTCTTTCTTTTTTCTTCTCTAGGTATACCTCTCAGTCTGACATGTCTTCACTCTTTCTCGCGTTAGCGCAAGTGAGCAGCTGTATACATCAGCATTGTTACTATTACAATATTATTATAGGCATAACTGCATTGTCTGTTGAAGTCCCATCAAATGTACTTGCTGAAATATCTGGCAAATATTGTGGGAACAGAAACACATGCTAACAAATGTTGTGGTAAGACACAATGCACACTATAGTACATTATATATATATACACACATGTACATGTAAAGAGAGTAGGATATGTCTTTTGGTCAGTAATTTATTGTGTCATTTATTGTACAGGAGAATGGAAAGACAAATACTTGCCAATTAATGATAAAAGAAATGCCTAATTTGAAGAAGTAAGTGTAGCATCAGCATCGTATACTTAAATTACTATCTCTGTCTCGCTCTCTTAATACAGTGCATTACACTTATTTTCATAATCAAGAAGTAGTGAGACCTTGTTTTATGTACATTCAATTATTCTATTTTGTATTTATTAGGATGTGTCAAGATGAACTCAAACAATGGAACATTTTATATAATTTCTGTACTTGTTGGATGGGCTGAAGCATTCATAATGGTATGTGATACATACATGTATGTAATGTACATGTATTTGAGTGAATGGAACACTTTTTAATTGTAATGGAACTGAATTGTCACATGTCTATGTCACTGACTCACTGATTGAGTACAGCACAAGTACATGTATACATAAATGCAATTGACTAGTTATATCATTATGTCTCAAACCCATTACCGATGAGTACTGACAATCATTACTTGTGTTATAAGTTTGAATTACCATTAAATTCACTCCCTCTTTTTGTCCTCTCTGTTTCTCTATCTTTTTAGTGTCTCCATATCTTGTTATACCAAGCTTAGGACTGATGTCATCATTAAGTCTTAGATTCAAGCAAGTTCAAGTCGTATTTACCTCTTCATATTTGAGTGAAAAGACATCAAGATCACATTACAAACATTGTTCTTTTTTAATAAAAATAATTGTCATAGATTGTCTTACAAATGCAGCGAATGACCAGCAATATACAGCAGCGTATTATAATGCAAACACAATTGAAGTCCATATGAACTGATGGCAAATCATTCTACACATCTATCAATGCTATGCAGCAACAGAAATGTCAAAGCTGTCTATAAGGAAGATCATTTTGATCCAGGAAAGAAG
>NW_003550420.1:0-3510 GCF_000090795.2 Amphimedon queenslandica | reverse complement strand
TTTCTTCATACTAGGTTTTTTACTCATTTTTTACTGTTTGTAATGTTCTTTTAATGTTTTTTTTTTGATTTTATGGTTTTAAACAATTTTAATAAACAATTACAGAGTGTGGAGTATTAGCCTCCTCCACCCGGCCAACATAATGGGAGGTTCTCCTTATATAGCAACTTTCCAGCTCAGGCTATTGTGGGGCGTCCATGTATGATGTCATGATTGATGTCAGCAATGTCAAAATGGCGTTCTAAAGGGTACTGGTATAGTACACTCGCCCCATTTGAAGTCATGAAACAAACCAGCTATACACGGTAAAGTATAAAATACTGCATGGCATGCTGACCAAGAATACCAAACCAAGGATTATATATAAGCCTACCTGAATTAACTCAGTTTAGTCCCAGCTCACCTTTTCTTTCAAGTAAGTGATTGGTTGAGGTAAAATAACTTTTAAGACACATTTATTAGGTAGACTACTACCTTCCGCCATCTTACCACGTGCTGCTGCAGTGCTGCTACCATTGATATGCAAACACACAAGATTGGAAACGGGTGAAAAATTAGATGAGGAGGCATGTTATGCTTATGTAATTGAGTGGGTGTGGTCATAATTATACAAACATGGATTAAAATGGCTGCCTTATAGATGTAAAATTACAAACCCTGTTTATTGAATATTTCTTGACTCTGGGTATCACCAACACTTGATAACAATTTCATAATGTAAACACTAATAGTTGAAATCAAATAAAAGATGCATGCACAGTAAGTTTATTAAAAACAATCAATAAATGGCAGTATTCTTCATGGCAGAAACAGCCTTAAAAATATCCACAGGAACAACACAGTCACTTCATTGTAGCTCATTACATTGGAGAGTTTCCTAGGAAACCATACTAATACTACAGATTTTCTTCATTAGTTGTCATGAAGTTGTGAGAGGGAGAAATTCCCCCGTAGGTCGGATCATAGGCGGCTGCAGGCCCAGGCATGCCCAGGCTATGCCTGGGTAGCTAGCTTTCAATCAAAACCACATCCAAAAGGTGTGTTTTGTTATTATTAGGAGTGAGATTATCACTAAAATTCATTTTTTATAACCACAACTGTTTATACACAGTATCAGTTCATCTTTACAGTTACTTTGTGTTGTAACTGGCTTAAAGTGGCTAGTATCATTAATGTCAGTCATTTAATTAATTGACCACACCCCCAATTGTTATGAATAATTAATGAGCCTGGGTAAATTCAAAATTCTGCCGCCGCCAATGGGTCAGATTATTTTTGATTCCTCAATAAAATGCAGCCTAAGCGAGAAATTTTTAAAAACTCTCGGTACATTGGATAATAACCATGTCAATCCAGACATCCCATCATAATAGCTGTTGTGATATCAAGGTAGAAGCTGAAGGGAGAATAAGATCTCAAATATACTAAAATGGATATACGGCACATAGTACCAGTTCATAAAATACCTTCAAAAGAGAACTTTATGCAGCCAAAGTTTTCCTAGACTGGAGACTTCTCAAATCTTAAAATGTCATTAGACAGTTGATTTTCTCAAGACTTTTCTGAAGAATATCCCTGACTATTTATTTTTAACCAGTAACACGCCTAGGTTTTTTTTCCTGTTGTAGCCTCTCCCATTGAAATGTTAATGAAATGATCACGTGATCCTCATCCGTTTCCAATCCATGTGTTTGTACACTTTTCTGGTCCGTTTTCCCCTTCAAAAGCTAGTTTTGGATACTGCGCATGCGCAGATGCATTAAAATGAATGGACAACAACAGCACATGCGCAATCAGATGGACAACGGACTTGAAAAGAGGTGTATATCTATGCTGCTACTATCAATTGCACATGCACGTCTATTGCACAAAGTAGCCAAGCCATGCCTCTTTGTTACAGGCCAAGCTGGGCCACCGTGTTACTGTCACATAACATCATGTATTTGCATAGATTGGTGTATATAATATCTATGGTATTTGTGACGATTTTTGAAACACTTGGCGTTCCATCATAGATACTATGGTTCCATACGCTCGATCCTTGGCGCCGAAAGTAATGTATTGTGAGGTTTACACTACACATGTATAAGCAAGGCACAAGCAAAATAGTGAAGAAATCCAGTTAAATTACTTACTAAGCTCAGGTCTACAACCATAGAAGGGTTGCAATAGATATTCTAGTTCTAGAAAGTGAAGATTTACTATTACAAGAAAGAATGCACCATGCTAACCACTACAAAAATTACTATTAAAATTATCACTATAATGATTATTCTATTCTTCATTCACCCAATAGATTGATTATTATTATGAGTCTTTCAACAAATTTTATTTATAAAAATAACAATAAAAACATTGACAATTATTGTAAGCACTTGCTGTATCACCATACAGTACATACTGTAATGTACATCATCTCTATCTTCATAGTTCCCTGGTAGCATAAATTTGAAGTTTTACAATCATGTAACAATGTCTCATCAATGCCACTGAAATCCTGCTTGTGTTTCTTGGCAAATAACCTATTTTTTCACTACTGAGTTTTCACTAAAGATTAAACTACACCCTTTGAAACACTTGCAAAAAAACATATTATTACTTCTGAAACATAGCATTTAGAAAATGAAACCATAAACAGTCTATATAAGAGGCCTTAATGAATACACTCAAAGTAGTAACTTGGTGATACCTGGTGCAGAAGTCTCAAAAAGGTGGTTACAAACATATTGTCAAAAAACCAGTTTTTGGCTATTGTCTCAGTCATTCCTCATTACATTGACATGAGAATAGTTTCAATCTGTGTAACAAACAATACACTATTATGATTCCAAGACTTACTAGCTAACTCCGTTCGAGAGTCTAGAAAAGGTGGTTACAAATAAAAATGAAGGTCTTCTAATTTTGTCATATAAACATGAGGAGGCCTGTTGACAAAGTGAAATGAGAATATATTTATTAGGTCTACGGAAAAAACAAAAACACCTATATACCTTCTTTCACATAAATAAGTTACTCAAAAAAATTCTTGAAAACAGAGACAAAAGCGCCAAGAATAGAGATAATAATAATAATAATAATAACTTCACTGAGACAATAACAAAGTTAACAACTAAAAAGCAAAAGTTGGTAATGGTGTTTCTGAAGGACTTAATAACCAAATCAGAGAGCCTAAAATTAAATTAAATTACACTACAAAAAAATTGAATTTAAATTTAAAACAGAGCATAATATTAAAATGAGGATAAATTAGGAGTTTTGGGGGAGTGGGAACATTTATTACATGGACATGATAAGTGATAGGTGCATGGGTAGTCAACAATATAAGAGTTGAAAAAATGATTCCGAAGAAACTTTTTCACCTTCATACAGTTTGTAGTGGGAGAGAGACTTAAATCGAATGATGGCAGCCCATTCCAAAGCCTAGGGAGCCTATGGAAGTAGGAGCCAGAATTTTGAGAGGATGGAGTGTACCTGTGATGCAGCTTGCGATGATAGCCAGTTCTTGAGCTT
>NW_003550419.1:0-3511 GCF_000090795.2 Amphimedon queenslandica | reverse complement strand
CTATCAATTATGATACCATCCTCCTCCTCATCAGATGCTAAATTGAAAATAAACCATTATTAATCATGCAGTAAACCCTACATGCTTCAAAACATGAATTTTCATATGTGTCTTGTGGAACAGCAGATTCCTTAACAATTTCTTGATTTGCTGCAAAGTCATAATCATCTGCAAGTCATACAATAGAGTCTCATAAAGTAGTGGTGTAATTGTCTTACTTTGAGCTGCTGGTATTTGTCGAGAAGTTACTATTGTAGTCAAACAGAAGATAACAAAAGTCAGCTTCATGATGGCAACAGTGTCATAAAAAAATAAAGAAATAAAATTTAATATTATAATTATGAAATTAAAGCTGGCAGCTTTTAAAACAACTGCTTAAACCTACATGCAAATAATTAAATTAGCTTTCTTTGGCAAGAAAATGTATAAGCAGTGAGTTGCACTGCACCATCAGCCACTCCTTCTAATAGGGTGGGGCTAGTTTGGTCACGTGACATAGAGCACACACCCTATTTTCTGTTTGTTAATGCTATAAAATGGCGGTGTCTTCTTCTGCCACCAGCTCGGTCACCAGGACCAGCTATGCCTTTGATACTCTTTGCAGTGGGAGTCCCTGCTGCGTCTGTGATGCAAATTGTCTTTCAAAACTGACTAAAAACTTTCGTACTCCTCGATCTGTAGCTGCATCACTCTACAAGAAGCTCGATGAGATTATACATGAGATTGAAGCAAGGAGAGGATGCCAGCTAGTGGGGTTTTCCATTGGAAGAGCACCGATTAATAAAAGAGAAAGTACAAAAAGGAAAGGAACCTACTGTTCATTAGATATAATGGATCCCAAGACTTGGAATAAAGATGCTCTTAAACTGCAGTGGGAGGAATGCAAGAGGTCTGATAGTTGTGGAAAAGATGGACTGATTGTCCTTTCTGTAGTTACTGAAGCAGAAACTCCCATTAATTATTCCTCTCATGAAGAATATGTCATTAAAATAGAAGAAGAATTAAGAAGTTATATTATGTTCGAAACGAATGATAATCGACTTCAAATTACTTCTTTTAGCCTGCAAAAAAGTAAAGGGAAAGCTCATGCTTATGCAATTTATGTGGCTATGAAACTTTTGGAGTCCTTTAATGAAGTATGGAAAGGAGGGGCAGAAGGATCTGCAGTAATGCATACCCATCAATATGATGAGGTATAATATAATATAGTGTCTTTATATGCATGTTGTTTTGTTGCAGTTCTTTGCATTTTTAGTCATATAATTCATGATTTCATTGCGCATTTTTCTTATATCAATAGGAAAGCAAGAGCCATACAAAAGTAAATAAATTAGAAGTTGAAGAAGACAACAAGGAACTAAAGGTAAAATGAATTGAGAAATTTTGGAGCATTTTTAATACTGTATAGTGCAAAATTTTAAAAGCCTATAAATTTCCCAAATTTGCCTAAAAATCTATTTTGTGGATTTAATTTTTACAAACTTATGCCATCTGCCATGTACCATAATAGTTTGATTTTGCAGAATTAATTTTTGCAAATCTTCAAAGAATTGAGAAAATCAGGAAATTTACAGCCCTTGAAACTTTTGCACTACCGTATAGCGGGTTTTTTTCAAGGATAATAAATTTTGCGAATGACCCATATCCAGAAGTTTGCGGAATTAATTTTCACGAATTTTCACTAATCTGCCATCTTGTACCGTATTAAATTGATTTTCAAGGAATTTAATTTCGCGAATCATGAAAAAATCCGTGAAATTTGTTATCCTCGAAAAAACCCGGTATACGGTAGTTACACTGTTCATCCAAACTAATCAGGAAAATGAATCTGAACTGAGAAAAGCAGTAAAAGAAACTACCCAACTGAGCAAATCACCCAAAGAAAGCCATCAAATTAAAGTAACTCAGGAAGAAAGCAGACAATTAAAAGTAAGTTTATTTGCTATTATTAGCTGTTCATATAATGCACTTTATCAGTTGCAGTTATCTGAGATGGCTGAGTTGTCAAAGGCAAGGGAGACTGAGCTGGAAAGAGTCAAAGAAGAGAATGCTCAACTTAATTCTCAACTGCATCATAACGTTGAGAAAATACACCGAGCTAAATTGGTAGCAGAGGAAGAGAATGAGCGATTAAAAGTAATTGCTATTATCCAATATCCATAAATACTTTACTGTTTTTGTAAAAGGTACCATTTGTCTGAGTTGGTTGAAAGATCTGAAGCAAATGACATTGAAATGAGAAAATTAATGGAAGAAAATTCTCGACTGAAGACAACAAATGTTAGAAAATCACCAGAAGAGAAAAATGAAATTAAAATGATCAAGAAAGAGAATCGACATTTAAAAGCAAGTGTAAATTTCTTTATAAACCGTCTTATGTATAATTTTATGTAGGCACAAGTATCAGAACTGGTTAAACTGTATCAAGTGAAAGAAACTGAATTAAATGAAGCAGTGACTAAGAATACTTTATTAACTGCTCAATTGCATGATGTGGAAAGAATCAAGGAAGCTACAGTGTTGGAGGAAGAAAACATGCAACTAAAGGTTCCTATTAAAATGGTTGATTGTTTATAAAATATAATATTTTGCTTATTTATTAGATGCAGTTGTCAGAGCTGATTGTAAAGTCAGAAGCAAACGAAGCTGAATTAAGAAGAGTAATGGAAGAAAATGTTCAGTTGAATGCTAAACTCCATTTTTCACTTGAAAAAAGGGAGCAAACTACAACCCAGTTTAAGAGGCAGTTCAGCAATGAGTTGGAAAGAGTGGAGAGGGAGAAAGAAAAAGTCATAAGCAAATTACAGGAGAAATTACAAATGAAAGATGCAGAGGTTTGTTGCTTTTAAAGTGTCTCCTCCATACTTTAATTGGATTAATAGAGTACTATTTATATGGAAGATTTAAATATTGAAAGGGTTGACAGAGAAAGGATTCACTCCCAGTTAGAGGATTTAAGAGAAGAATTTGCTCAAACAAAAGAAAGAATGCTAATTGAAAGACAGGTAGAGACTTGTCAGTGTGAGTAATACTGATATATGCTGACTGATTTAACCTCATAGAGATGTGAGCAATTGGCAGAGGAGAATGCTGAATTAAGCAATCAAAGGGAAAAAGCTCAAGAAGACATAAAAGTGCTGACAGCACAAGTGAATGCTTATAGTCGTGAGGTGGACAAGCAAAAAGGATTAGTAACTCAGAGTCAAGAGAAACACAAAACTGAGGTATTTGCACATTTACATTAACATGTACTTAACTTATATTTATATGTACTTGTACATGATTATAATCAAATAGGTCAGTGAATTAAATGAGAAGCTCGTTAATGAGAAAGATAAAATAGAGAAAATGAAGCAAGCCAGCATGGTAAGCTGTGCACGCCTAAGGTTAATAATATGCTGGCTTTTATACTCTTAAGGTTTTAAGAGGTAAGATGTTGGAATCACAGTTTGAGTCGAACAAATTACAAGAAAAAGTTGCCTCTCTTCAACAAATGCTCTCTGGGTTTCAA
>NW_003550418.1:0-3512 GCF_000090795.2 Amphimedon queenslandica | reverse complement strand
TATTGTCTAACTTTACTAAGGAAACTCTACTATTCCTTATTTTACTGGCGTTCATTGCTTCTACCAACCATTCGAAAACAACCAATACAACAAACTTGACTCTTTCCTACTCATTAATCTTCTCTTGATCACAATCATGCATCATGATTCTTCTCTCGATGATTCTGATATATCTAGCATTAGCCTTGATACCACCATCACTGCTGTCCTCCAACTGTTACTAATGACTCTACCTCTGCTATACTTAGTGTGTTTTATTCTGAGACACTTCATCAAAATGAAATGTCTCACAGCACGTGCTCCTGAGAATGACTGTGACATGATGTTTCCTGCACGGTTGCTTGAGAATCCCAATAATGATTATAACACTTTTAATGAATGAGAATGAGAACATGGACTCCCTGTCATACAGTGCATAGTAGTTTATGTAGTTATTGTGTAAACCTTTCTTTCTTTGTGCTATTAATTTTATTTCTTTTGTAGTGGAGAGATGATTATTATTGCAAGTTTGTTAACACATCAAGGTGCTAACAAGAAAACAAGTTCATTGTTGAAGTGCTAACAAGTTGTCAAACAATTATTTTTAAAATTACAATGTTTGTTTTTTTTATCATTTTCATAAACGCAGCATTTAGTCAGTGCAAATTAATAAGAAATGAAAATAATAATAATGATATCTAATAATATACTATTTAACAATGAGACAGGAGAGAGAGAAAGAAACTAAGCAAAGAAGAGAAAAAGTAGAAATTTGTCTCAATAATAATAATAATAATAATAATAATAATAATATAGGATTTTCCAACTCTACATCAGTGACCAATTCTGCTCCATTTTTTGAATCTCTCAGGTATTTTATGACTTAGCCACAGCTCCTGTATCCCTTTGCATATATCTTCATTAAAATTCAGTGGTTCATCGCATCTATACATCTTTCTACTTACAAATCTTGTAATATTTAATATGCTCACTATCAGAAATTACTTTATCTCTGTGTGGAAGACAGATCAAGAGATGTACATTGGAATACCAATACCAGTAATACAGTTAGTTCTAATGCTAAGTCCTATTATTATTATACTTGGCATTCCTATCATCTATTTTATTAAAGAAAGAATCATAGTTCTAAGGATCAAATACTTAGAAAGATTGGATGATTTAAATTCAAGTTTCCCTGCTCATTTGTTGGAAGATAGTATTCAAATGACGGAGTCATACAGAACCTTTTAATGCAAGCTGCTTGTGTGTATGTGCCTTTATTTGTCTTTTATGTGTTATCATAGCACAGCTGCCCATTGTATTAGTTCCAGTTAAATTTGCGCCAATGTGTCTTTTATAATTTTGTGTTGACTTTGTTGTGTCATTGAAATAGATTTCAAAACAGTTTATGTTCCAAAACTACCTAGCGATAGTCTGTTTACAAATTATATAGTAGTGTTTAGTTCCAGCTAAACTCTTGAATTAGATAATGATGGTTAAAGATATTTTGCTCCTTTTTTTTCTTCATAGTGCATTGTCTCTTAATATCAGGATTGATGGAGATAATGGAAATGATTCAATTGAGTGTCTTAGAGAACAGCCTCAGTCTTCCTGTCAGTCATTGAAGTATGTAGCTGATACTATTAACAACACTGGTAACCTCACAATAGAGATCATCAGTCCTACTCTTAGTCTACAAGGTAGTGTTATATTCACTGATATTAATGGACTAACTATCAATGGACAAGGTACTAACATTAGCTGTAGCAATGGATCAATGCTCTATGGTAATTCTGGTATAGTTTTTGATAAGTGCAGTAATGTTACACTCAATAGTTTTACTATTGAGCAATGTGGGTTGCTCTATGAAAAACAACAATACAGCACACATCAAAGTATACTTTTCTATAAATGCAATATTTTTATTGTTTCAAAAGTTAATTTCAGCAACAATAATGGTTATGGGCTAGTACTCAATGACAGCAGTGGACATATACTGCAAAATATTTTTTCAAAGAACGGTATAAGAAATTTTGAAGCTAATGTATTAAAAACGACAAGAGGAGGTCTGCACATAGTTCAATATAATGCTCACCATACTAGTGTTGCAATTTTTGATTGTCAGTTTATTAATAATTCTGCAGCATCCATAGGTGGAGCATTGTATATAAACTTAGGTAATTGTGCAAACTTTATTTTATCAATTGCTGGTTCTAATTTTATTGGTAATACAGCTGGTACTGCCGGAGGAGCTATTGGGCTTATAATTGAAAAAGGTAAATGTAATGACAATGGCACCACACCACTTGGATTTCGTATTACTATGCTTAACTGTACTATTACCAATAATGTGGCAAAATTTGGTGGAGGAGTTGTAATTCGAGTTACTCATTATGCCAATGATGCTTTGGAAAACATGATTAATTTTCGTTTGTGTTATTTCATTGGGAACAAAGCTATAGTTAGTTCAGCAATAGATATCAATGGTAGAGTGGAAAAAGTTTATCAGTCTCTTAAAAATGCTGTATTATTTCAGCAATGTTATTTTATTGGAAATGTGGCAGGAATAGATAACAATCAACGACAACTTAGGGGTAAACTGTTTAAAGCAACATTATTTGCTACTAATGCTTTTGTTTATTTGGGTTTTAAAGTTACATTTGCCAATAACGCTGGGACTGCTTTATATGTAGTAAACAGTCTCATACATATTACACGCCATGCTCATATTAGATTTTTTAACAATACTGGAGATAGAGGTGGTGCCATTTTTTTAGCAGAAGATTCAGTAATTGACTTTTTTGAAAATAGTTTGTCTTTGATCGAAATTTCAAAAAATAAAGCTCTTCTTGGTGGTGGAATATACATTCAATCAACAATAAATGTACATGAGGGAACATGCTTCATTTTTGAATCCCATAACATAACATTCCAATTTAGTGATAATAATGCCACTAGTGAATCTTTTGGTCATGACATTTTTGCCTCTACACTTCAGGATTGTGTTCATTCATATGGTGAGAATATTTCAACATTATTCACATCTGGTAAAATGGGTAAATTCAACTTCTCATCATCAATACCACCTGACCCACCTCCAGTTGCTACTGCACCAGTCAACCTGTTAATAAATGAGAAAGAGCTAGTTCCATATCCTGGAATACCATACAATATGATTATCACACAAAAGGATGAATTTATTAATACTATAACAAACTTACAATTGTTTCCATTGTCTGCAACACTACAAAATAAACATAATTTATCAATGAAGATTGGCCTAACTCACTCCATTGCTAACAATTACATAATAGTCTTTAAAGGAACAGTAGGAGATAAAGCTACTCTATTACTACAGACAACTGAGTACAGTGCTAGATTATTCATTAACATCACTCTATATCAATGCCCTCCTGGATACATGTTTCAAACTGATACCTGTCATTGTAATAGTAACTACTATTATGGAATATTACATTGTCTAGAAGATAATAATGCAGCAGTCATTGATACAGGACTTTGGGCTGGATATA
>NW_003550417.1:0-3514 GCF_000090795.2 Amphimedon queenslandica | reverse complement strand
ATTGATATAATATCTAACTGAATTTTTAATGACGTGTACATACATGTACATCTCAAAATTTTTAAACATTACAAGTTTATCATTTTAAATTTTACCATGCAGTAAAGAAGCTTCAAGAAGAAAAAAATGAATTAGGTCAACAATATGCAGCAAAAATAGATGTAAGTACATCCTCTATGAAAATATTATAGGCATGAAATTTCAAATTTTAATTAACAAAAAATAACTTGCCTACATTTGAATTTCACAATAAGATTTAGATAAGCTATATACATTTATATTATTATTATTATTATTATTAGGTATTGGAAGAAGTACAGAAAGAGGAGAGAGATACTCTGACACTTAAACTGTCACAACTAGAGATTGGTTTGAGGGAAATAGAGACACAATGGAAAGAGAGTGAGTAATAGTCTGTCACATGTAATGAGATTTAGAATTAATAGAGTATCGTGGAGACATTGAATTAGAGCAACAAGAACTGTACGATGAGAATCAAATGCTTAAACTATCAGTAGCAGAGAAAGAAACAGAATTATTGCAGTCACAAGATGCTCTACTGTAAGTACATGTATACAACAACACATGACATGATTCACAAAAATAACATTACCTTTATTTTAATATTATTTATTATAGTGAGTTAAGGCAGTGTTTGGCTCACATGTTGATTGGTTTGAAGCTGTCAAGTGAAACTGACTGGCTTATGATATCACAGAAAGATGTATCCACAATTCAAGCAATAGTCAACACAGGACACTGCAATGATAAAGAGTAAGTGATGGTAATTCTTCCAAAATTGGCCTCTTCATTTATATTACATTTTCTGATATGCAGCCACTATGCTGTGTATAGATTAGAAGCAGAAGTCCTAGTAGGACTGCATGTACTTTTCCAAGCATCTTCATGTACACATTTCATATCTCATTCCTCAATAGTGAAGAAGAAAAGGATGCACATTCCCTGACTCCAGATCAAGCCTCATCATCATCAGGAGATTGTACTAATACACAATCATGTAGTGGCTGGACTACTAGTACTGAGGTTGGATTCAGACATGATCTGGCAGCATTAGATGCTGATATTGCAAGACTTCAGATACAATTCAACGTAGCACAAGATTTATATCACTAAGATTGAGATACATGTAAATAACATTCGTTTGTCTTATGAGCAAATAAATAAGTCATATTTATTAAACATACACAATACACTTTACAAAAGTTACGACATTTTCTTTTAACCTGTTTATTTAAAAATACTTAGCCAAGTTAAGTATAAGAATAAGTATGTAGTAAATGATCAATAATATTAGCTTGAATTTTTAACTAAAAATGACTGAAATTTATCAGCTAGATCTTGCTGCTGAATAACTTGCGTTAATGCATGTTGATCCACTCTCCAATATCTTCAGGACTAAAAATACCAACTTTTCTCATTGATTGACGCCCTTTATCGTTATTTAATACAGAATGCCTACTTTGAGTCAAAGAACAGAACTTGATAATACAGTTCTGTGCCATTTGAGTAGAGCCAATAATTTTCTATGATTATAAAAATGATTGATATTCCTATTTTCTCATACTACAGTACTATATACCTCTAATTCATATTCAAATTGTGATTTCATTGATCCAATTTTGTCTTCAGGGCATTCTGGAAGCATATCAGTTTCACACTTGTCCTCGTAAAGCCTGTCCGCATTTGTAAGACAAACCAGAATTGGAGTGGCTGCAAAATCATTTTTAAAAATTTCCATCCATTCTTCAGCTGAACTAGTATGAAATCTCCTATATTAATCACATACAACAATAATAAATTTCTTTTACAATAATACTAACTCATATCCACAGACAAAAATGACTATTTGTGCAAGACCCACAAGTAACTTAGCCAGACCACCAATAGATTCATCTCTATCATCTACTCCAGGAAAATCAATAACACTTAATCCCTCAACGGAAGAATCAAAATTGTAAATAAAAGGGACTGTAGTGCGAGCTGATTGGGTCGTGCCTTGAACAGTCTATTATAAAATAATATAGACTTTAAGGTATAAAGTAAATGATGTACTTACTTTGACTTTGAAAACTTTATCAACAAGTGTAGATTTTCCAGAATTGACAAGACCAATGATGCCAATTGTAGTATAACTAGCTAAACCCTCACGAAGTTGATGAATATTCAAAGACCAAATCAGCCAACGAGCTAGTAGGGGTCGATATGTATTAGGAACTAGAACTAAGGCAGTATCTTGAAATCGTTCATCCCAGTTACGAACTACAGAGGTGATACTAACTGAGGTAGATATATCACGCTCTTTACAAATACCAACCAATTCTCTCTCAAGGGAATAACTGATGTAATTACTGCTACATGTGACTGTTTTATTAAGTCCTTGCAGCAGAAACTGCAGTTTGGCATTATAACTTGTGGTTGATTCAGTATCATCTAATTTCTTTGCAAAATTGTCACTAAGAGAACCCTTAATGAATTTCTCAATTTGAATTAAAAGTGTTTTATTTTCCCTTAATTTTAAGATGGATTCAATATCTTTGTGACTAAGAGCAAATAAGGCCCAAACACCAACAGCAGCACCACAACTTTGGGCTTCTCTGAGAGCTTTTGCAGTATCAAGAGGATTGTTAACCAAAGGTACTCGAATTTGCTGCTCCATAAAGCCTCCTAACATTGTAACACAAGGCTCTAAATCATCTTCCACAATTTTATTAACTTCAGCAAGCATAAGACGATTCAGCTCAGTGCAATTGGTTTCTTTATGCTCAATTGAAAGAGCAGTAAGACGTTTCCTGGCATTCTGTAAAATTTGTGGTAGCGGAGTTAAAGGATCAGAATCTGAAGGAGAAGAAACTGCTTTTTGATATTGGGTACATTTCGCCAATATTTCTTCCACAAATTAACTGCTGTGGACTTTGTGTAATAGAAGCAGCTATTCCTATCTTTTTACACATAACCAAGAAGCGCTCCATTGATGATGACAATTGGAAATCACGATGTATTAATGAAACAGAAGATTGCCTATGAACAGCATTTGTTGATTTTCTTTTGTGCTTTTTCTTTGATTTTGATGAATAATGGCTTGCATTATCATGAACTTGACTATCACTTTTTAAAACTTTATGAGGGTGATTTGCATAATATTCACATGCTTTGAAAAGCTCAGGTGTTGAATAGTTGGCAATGAGTCTGTGCATAGCTACATCACAACCAAATGCCATCATTTTTGAAACAGGAATTGATGATTTTTGAGCTGAATTAACAGTAGCTTGAGCAATTTTAACAGCAGACTTTTGATTATCACTACAAGCTACAGCAAAAAGTGCACTTTCCATGGGCACAATAGATGATGCCTCTTGTAAAAACTTGATGATTTGTCTGGTTCGTTTGGTTGGTCTTCCTGAATGAAGTGGTGAAGATTGCTCAAGAAGAGCACTAAGAAATGATAATGAAATAATTTGACTAGGTGTTTGCTTGGCAAGTTGACTCTGACGAA
>NW_003550413.1:0-3521 GCF_000090795.2 Amphimedon queenslandica | reverse complement strand
AGTGTGAAACAGCTACCTATGTATTTGACTGGAGGCCTGATGAGAAGAAATTGAAAGATATCACTGACATTCTTTCTAAGACATCTGGTAGATTTGTTAAGATCAAGTTCATTGATACTGGATACTCCATTCTGATCACTTGCTCCTTCCCTCACTCTCTCATTGGAGCTTTTATCACAAAATTAATTGAAAATCTTGATGTATTAATAAAGAATGGTATAAAGAAAGTTACCATTGGATGTTGTTTAATATGGAAAAAACAAAAATTAGAAGTATGTGAATCATGCTATGTATCAATACTATTTCTAATTGTATTATTAAGGAAAGGGAGCAAGTAATGGAAGAAGATATAGATTTTATTAAAGCCAATCAAGGGAACATAAGTGAAGATCCTTATGACTTACAAGTAACTTAATTGTGTGTATGCTATAGTATTGACAGATTTTTAACAGGAAAAACCAGTTAGGATAGAGAAGAAAAAGAAGCAACTTACAGCACCTGATTCTGGTCTACAGTCAATTGATACAAGTTTTGCTATTGTTACTTCACAACTAAAGAAAGAAAAAGAGACAAACAAGAGATTAGAAGAGAAACTAAAAAGTTAGTATCAAACAAAAAATTGAGGTCATCAAGTTATGTAATAGAATTGAAAGAAAAACACTGCATTCAGCATATGTCACTGTTAACTAATACTGGCTCAGGTTAGAGTAGTAAAAAAAATTATTATAACTAAACTGTGTAATAGCATTGAGCAGGATTAGAAGAGGAATGAGGATGGAGATAGAAGAATTGATATTATTTTTGACAGCAAATAAATCTGGTATTGAATCATATTGTATGTATCAGTGTACTATAGATCCTACAATAGATTTACAGGATCAGAATGCAGCATTAGCAGAGAATAAGAGAGAGATGGAGCATTTGCAAGATCAGATATCATCAACTAGTGTACAGTTACTAATGAAAAGGGAAGAGAGTGAAGCCATGAAAGGTTAAGAATAGTATTGCATTATATGAACTGTACTTTTTTTCTTTGTCTCTAGCTAATATAAACAAAGGAAAACAGGTTCTTTCCAAGTAAGCTAGTGCTATAATTTTAACATCATTTATAATTTTTGCTACCATAGTCAAGTGAAATTATTTTCTGAGAAGGAAGAGAAGGATGCCATGAGAGGTTAGTTTTATTTCTAAGTTGCATGTAATATATAATTCCAATTAGAGTAAAATAATGATGTAAATTTTACTTTTTCTTCCCTTTAGCTGCTATGAATGAAATTTTTTCCAAGTGAGTAATGCAAATATTTTAATAATTTTTATTTTTGTTATCACAGTCAAGTTAAATTTGGCAAGATTTTAGCTTTTGGTGCCTTGCACTGCCATCTATGCTTGATAAAGCTGGAGAAAGTAACTTTTCTACCGTATGGAAAAGTTGTAACTCCTTCTAAAACCACAAAACCTGAAAGAAAGAGTTGCTTCTGAATAAAATCAATGAATGAACGAGAGCACTAAAGTGCGTGCCCTCACCACAATCTGTATAATATGCAAGTAACAGTTTTAATAGACCAAGTGAAATATGGTAAACAGCCAACGAGACACCTACAGTGTTTGGATTCACGGCAGTAGCTCTTGCATTCATGCACTATTAAAAGCAATGAATCATGGGCTTTATTTTTATCATGCAGCATGAAAGAGATAATGACCATGATTCATTGCTTTTAATAGTGCATGTTCTGTACCAACTGAGGTATAAAAACTAACACCTATTATGATGGCACAGATACTGTTGTCTTGATAAATTAATTTACTTAAAGGATCATGTATAAGACAGGAAACAAAAAATTGTACATTAAGAAATACAGCAGCTAAGATTGCATGTAAAATTGCCAATTATTAATAGAGGCGTGGCTTCTTTGCCAAAAATGGCATTGGGCTTTTAACGCTAGCACTTAGCATTTGCAGCCATACCCAAACACCCTCACAGTTAAATTAGACTATGAAGAATGCAATCAAAACTACAGCAATGAACACTATAGACTAAGCAAGCAACTTTAGTGGTAATAATTTTTTAGGACAAATTATAGTTTAATTTGAATTATGTATGTAATAAAATTATTGTTTTTGTTTGTTTTGTTATTATTTTTAATATTACTATTTAGGAAAGGTCGTGGTGAAACAGAACTACCTGATGGTGAAACAGAACTACCTGATGGTGAAACAGAATTACCTGATGGTATGTAGTGTGTACATGTACATTGTAACATTCACAGTATGTGTGTCATCAAGGCATTTTATGGTGCTGATATTAGTGTTTTATAATAACCACGCTTTATTGTTAGACTTTAAAATGTTATATTGTAGCATTATTTGCAGTGTATGTATATTTGTAACATTTGTGACCATAATTGACAAAAGGTACCTTATGGCGGGTAGTGAAATTTGTCTTTCTAGCCTAATGAATCCAACTTCCTGAGCCCCAGTTATCATAAAATTACTCCACAGGATGCAAAAAGTTACCATGAAACTTTTAGAAACAATGATTGTCTAACAAAGCACTCACAGGTTGATATTTTCCATTATAACTATCAATTTTAAAATCCGCCATAAGGGCCCTTTTGTCAATTATGGTCACATTTTATTGTTGGTTTTTCTCTCTCTCTTTCTGTTTCCTTATGTATAACAGTTATTTCTTAAATATAAAATTTTCTATAGCTAATTAATTTTGACTCTCTCTCTCTCTCTCTCTCTCTCTCTCTCTCTCTCTCTCTTCTCTTCTCTACCTGCTGAGAAAGGATATATCTCTATTGATGATTTCCCAGCCCACATTGCCAATATGCACGCAGATGATGATTACCTTTTCTCAGTAGAATATCCGGTAAGAAAACCTTCCATTCCAAACTTTCCATTACTGTCATGATGAAATACAGTTATATATATTTAAGTAGAATTTTCATCAGGCAAAATTTGTCATAGGGAGCTAGCCCAGTTACTCAATCATTGCTATTGTTTGTTCCTCTCCTCTCTCCCTCCCCCCCTCTCTCTCTCTCTCTCTTTTTGTTAGACTGTTGAGCCCCAACATCATCCAACTAGAGATGCTGCACGGCACCCTGACAATGCTAGAAAAAAGAACAGATACACCAACATATTAGCTTGTAAGCACTATTATTATTATTTTTATCATTATTATTGTTCTTGTTGTTTTTAGATGATCATTCTCGTGTCAAGTTAACAGAAGATCCAAACGTCCCCGGCTCAGATTATATCAATGCAAACTACATTGATGTAAGATGTTAATTTTTTTAATGAAAAAATTATAACTGCTAAGTGATAGTGATTTAGCTTAAGTGGTCATTAAGAGTTTAAGTCTTTAATATCCCAGTAAAAAATTAATTCTTCTCTCTTTTTTTCTTTTCTTTTTTCCCAGGGCTATAAAAAGGAAAACGCCTACATTGCATCTCAAGGCCCAGTCCCTCAGTCCATTGTTGATTTCTGGCGTATGATTTGGGAGCAGAAGACAGAGACAA
>NW_003550412.1:0-3522 GCF_000090795.2 Amphimedon queenslandica | reverse complement strand
GGTATTGTAATGTTCAGTAGTATCCAGTTGACAGGAAGACCAACATATCTGTACATCAAACTATCTTCATATTCTTTTTGATAATCTTCAGGATTTGATGATACATACAGCAACTGAAAGGAAACAGTGTGTGTGTGTAAAGACAATAAAGAGAAAAGGAGTACAAATAAAAACTAATGGTATTTTTTGGAGAAATCACAAACAAAACTTCCATCAAAATATTCCATTACAGTAATAATGTCAGTACTTGTCTGTTTTCGTATGTTGACTTTCTGAATATCTTGTCTAAAGTACATTCTACATCACTAATATCAGTAACACCATCACGATTCTTCATTACTAATCTCATACATGATGAATTGAGATGATATAACTAAAGAAAGACGGATCGGATCAATGGAGGGAGGGAAGGCAAACAATATAATAACAATGCATGTATATTGCATTATTACTTCTCTTATATGTTGTTTTAATTCTTCAACAGTCCAACCTTTCTCAACTCTCACTGGTTTAGCTGGTCCTATTTCACCAGTTGACAGATTAATCACTGATATCTTTAGATTAATACCTACACCATCAAACACATGTACATGTAATTAGAGGTATTGTTACATGTATATGTTTGTAACTCACCTCCATCATGATATTTAATAAAAAATTTATTTTCTTTACGAGTTTCTATGAATAATCCAAAAGGATAAGGTCTAGTTTCACCCACAATTTGTCCAATAGTTTGATATTGAAACTAAAAATAACAATAACAACAGGATACACAAAGCTTAATTATACTTCATCAAGATCAAAGGACTGCTCTATCACATGATACACATAATCATATTTAACCAAGCGACATCTCTCAATAGGAATATAAGGAGCTAATTCCATTAACTGATTAAAGAATGAGGAGAATAGAAATGAAAAAATGAAAGAATAAATAGAAATTAACTAAAAATAATAAACCTCATAAGCTTTATCCAGTGCTGTGGGTAGTAGTTCATCTTTATGTACTTCAAGTATTGACTCCATAAATCTTCCAGTAACAGGATGATTACAACACAGTTTAAACTAATTAAAAAGAGTATAAGATCTACTTATCATGTCTGACTTCACTTACTGAACATATTTCATCCTTCACCTCATCCTTTAGACTAACATACTCAATCTCTTCATTACTAGTCTCTTTGTCTTCAACATTTGTCAAATCTATTCAAAATTAATATCAACAATCAAATGACGACACTCATCATCAATAAAACCTTTAATATCTTTTTTAATCTTCTCATTGTATTCTTTTTCAGTCATTAGTTCCATATTCATTAGTGTTATTCTTTCTTGCAATTTCTCTATTATTCTTTTATTATCTACTAATGGCTGATAGTCTGGTCTTGTCATTGCTTTAAGACAAGATTTGTAGTCATTAATTTCAAAATCCATTCCTCTTCTCACTTTGCTAGCAGCTTTTAATCAATTATATAATTATTAGTATAATTAATAAATCTACTCTAACCTGAATTAGTATTACCAGAAAGTGAAAGTGATCTCAAATACTCAACCTTCATTTTTGATAATTTGTCTGACAATTCTTTGTTTTCTTCTTTTATCTCATTAAACTGAGAGCTCAATACAGTCAACTCTTCATAAAGTGGTTCTTCCTATTAATAATTATTATAATTAATACAAACTAGTGAGATATACCTCAACTTCTTTAATTGATTCAGTATCACTTTGAACAAACAATGGTTCTTCCTAATAATTAAAATATTATTATACAGTACAGCTGGAAATATTACAGAAGTTAAATTTGTACAATTTTCAATTGGCAAGTTTTATAATCACATCAAGTGTCACTGAGCATGCTCAGAATGAGACAAGATGGCAGGTTCTATATTTGCAGATGTTTACTGCAACTACCAATCAATCCACGAATCAGTTTAGTACAGTATCATTTAAAACATCTGACAAGAAAAACTAATGAAGCATCGACACATACATGTAGCAAGGCAAAATGACTAACAGACCTCATGCACTCACAAATACATATGCAAGCTAGGCCACATGTGAAACTTGTGAATATAATTATTATTAAGGTAAGGATGAAATTGTTAGTAATGCAATGAAATATTTAAGATTACAAGCACTGACAAAAGTTTGTACAGGTACTTTATAATTATTAATAGTGTAATACCATATAAGGGTTATATTTCCCTGGAAATAAATTTTGCTATTAAAATTCGTGTTTTCATCAAATTTGCAAAATTAAATTCCACAAAAGAGGTGTAGCACGCTAGGACAATGGTTGCAGATGGTAAGATTCACAAAAATTCATACAAACAAATTGGCAAATCTGAACAAATTTGTAAACTTTGTACCAACAAAATAAAACCCCTATACGGTAATAGCTAACCTCCAGTACTTTCATCATAGATAGCTCTTGTTTTAATTTAATTGTTTCCTATTATAAGTACAATATATCCAACCATCTGGTACATGAATGGCATACCTTCTCTTTACTACTGATAGTATCTCTTAGTTTATATTCAGCTTCTTCCAGTATAATATTAGAAAATACCTAAAAATACATGTATGAAAACTTTAGTGTAAAAAATAATGTCTCAAGTTGCATGGTCATAATTATGATTTTAAAATGTACACTGACATCTGTATGTTGTAATGAATCTTGATCCTTTTCTTTCAGTTCCTGTACAATGTAGTCAACTATTAATGTGCAAATATACATGTACATGTACCTTTTGTCTAACATCTTGTCTCCTCCATAATGTTAAGTTACCAATAGTCAGTTTCTTTAATCC
Organism: Amphimedon queenslandica; assembly: GCF_000090795.2. Lineage (NCBI taxonomy): Eukaryota > Metazoa > Porifera > Demospongiae > Haplosclerida > Niphatidae > Amphimedon > Amphimedon queenslandica. The sequence goes on along the minus strand of NW_003550412.1, from coordinate 712 downwards.
TTGTCCCATTAGTATATGAATATTCTCTATCATCCTCAATACAGTAAACCCAACATCAGAGAAAGGAAAGGAGCAAGTGACAGATATTGATGTATGTTCTATATAACTAATCTTCAGTAATTTACCAGATGCTTTTGCAAGGACCTCCTTAATATCTTCCAACATATGCTCCTCAGGCTCCCAATCGAATACAAGAGTAACTGTTTCACATTGAAGATGAGGAATTGAAGCAAATCTTTCCTTCAAACAAAGACTAATGGAGAGTGACTTGCATAATTCCTTTAACTTTGTTTTATACATCTCAATGTGCTCATCTGCTTCAGTGATCTTCATTTCCTCCACTACACTATGAAGGAGTTCAATATCAGTCAGTGAGCACTCATTTTGAATTAGATGTAGAATACCAGAAATATCATAACATTGCTCTGCTTTCTGTCTAAGATCTGCACTGCAACAAGAAATTAGTTCCTTCATTTCTTCTAAAGGAGGAGATATTCGTTTAATGATCTTTCCAACATGGTAAATCATCCTTCCATAAGACATTCTCATTGACTTAAAGTCCCCCTGTAAGCCTTTGGAAACAGGAACTTGTACTTCAGCTACAAAAGATATCATTAGTTGAGTATTGTGTACATGTACATGTACATGTATGTGTGCATTTACCTTGAGGTGATAAAGGTTGTGAAGATAAATTACTAGCAACTGCTCCATT
>NW_003550411.1:0-3522 GCF_000090795.2 Amphimedon queenslandica | reverse complement strand
TTATCATTTTCTGAATACATGTCAAGTACATCCCCATATGATACATTAGTACATGTCAAATACACGAATACAAATTATGGTAATTATGTGGTTTGCATAATGAGGGGTACATGTATTTGACATTATGTCAACAGTTGTAGATGTTATTGCTGCATTTTATGTCAACACTCAACAGTGAAACAGAAATTTGATGATAATGTTTCAATTGTTTTTAAACAAGTACATGTATTTATGTCATTCAACATTAGGTGTTGATGAAGTTGCAAGGAATCAGAAAGTATCAAAAGATTCACGTCAGTTAACACAAAAATCGCCTTTTAACACAAGAGTCAACTCAACACCACCTGTTGAACCAGAGGCTGAAATTGAATCTCCTATAGACAAGAAAGAAGATTAGTAACAATAACATTTATAAGTGCAAAAATTAAGGTTTTATAGCTAAAAATAATTATAAGTTTGCTACACACATGTACACACAAAAAATGTAAATTTCGAATGTATTATTATAAATTATTATTTTTTTATTATTATTATCTAGTATTATTAAACATTCATATTGTTTTGCCTAGAGAGGGTGAGGAATGATGGGGAATGAAGATTAATGGAGCCACACACAGTGTGTGTACATGTGTCTTATTCTGCTTTTGGAGAAGTGATGTTTTCTTGGGCAAGTAATTAGATAATGCAATGAAGTGCCACACACAGTATAGCAACATCTTGAATGTTGGTATTCTCTCCTCCTTAGAATGAGAGGTAGGAGAGGAGCGAGGGAATGAAAAGAAGACACACACACATACGCATGAGAATATGCCACATTAGCATAATAGGCTTCACTATATAGTAAATGTAATTGAGGTGGTTATTATTGAAATTAATTTTATTAAACTTGCCCCCTTACCAACAGTATGTGTATAACTGCCAATACACACATAAACACATTATAACATGTCCTTAGCATTATAATTGATTAGAGAGATAGCATAATTGTATAATGGTTGTCAATAACTTGGCTCAGGTGCATGTTTTACATTCTTCTAGTTACTAAGAATACATTCATTCTAATGATAATAACGTAACGTAACAGTAACAATGCAAGCTGTTAAACAGGCACTCTTCATGTAGTCTCATTTGTACTACTAGTGGCATAATGAGTAATAGAGAACCCAGTTATGGTAGTTAACCAAGCAAAAAAGGATTATAATGGACATGATAAGAATGTACATACATGGGGGTTGTAAGGCTAGGATACATGTTATACTCCAAGGACAAGCTTCCCTCTGTAAAGAGGAAGCACAAACAACCTGGACAACCTGCTTATAGCATGCAATGTATTTGCTAAGTACATACCAATGATACCAGTACCTGTGCTTGATGTTATAATACAATTGTGTGGTATTTGTTTATTCTCATAGTGTTTATCAATCAGTTTCTTTACTGTAATGGGATTAAAAACGTGAAGAGAGAGGGAGAAAGAGAGAGGGTGAAATGAACAAAAGAAAAAATGGAATTGGCAGTTATCATAAAATTATGTGAAAAATTGAAATGAATGGGATCAGTGTCAAGAGCAGTCTGATTACTGATCAAACTATCTGTATCAACCTATGATAACATCAATAGACATTATGATTACGTTATGCTTAAACTTTGAACCACACCACGGGAGGACTATGATATTATCTCGTTAAGGTCAAGTTATTATCGCTGACAGGGAAGCTTTTTAGCTTTTAGTTTACATACAATTCCTCTTATGTCATTATAGCATTAAAATGATACCTTTTACATACAGGAAGGATAGACACTTTAATTGTGTGGGAGACTATTTGAAGCATTTGCAGTTTTCATTAAACAGGTGGGCCACCTATTCGAACAGGTGGGCTTATTGCACGACCATACTATCTTCTCCCTTACCCCCTTTTGTGATTTTGTCCTTGTTTGTCCACTTAATATTGTATATTATACACTAAAATATGTAACACATTATTTTAGTCTATGTAAGCATGTAAGGTGCATGTATGCCTATCACAATAACTCTGATACAGTCAGTGCATCAACGCCATTCAGTAGAGTAGGAGCAGGGGGTGCACAATATTGTTGGATATTGCTAGACTACAATACAGAGAGGTGTCTTATGAGTGCATATGGCTGACATGTGACTGCAGTACATGTACATGGCCACATACATACATGGACATAAAAGTGCTTATATTAATAACATTGACTTTATAATTTACGCTCTTGAATATTTAATTCATGCACCCTCAAAATAGCTGTTTTCCTATTCTACTGCATGCTTGTTTATTTTATGTCAAGTTGTGCACTTACTCCTGTTTCTATTCATTAAGCATTATTGTAAATATTGTTCTTTCACTTCCTTGTGTGTGTGTGTAGTCTATAGGGGTCTGGCCAGCAAAACTATGTGTGGGTGTCTGTGTGTGTGTCATAAAATAACTTTGCAAGACAGCAGCGTCTTTGTCTTACATTTGAATTAAATGCAAGTATGTGTGTGTGTGCGCGCACACACAAATAGAGTGAGTAATAGAGTGGGATAATATACCAATAACTACTTGCAATCATTTATTGCATTTTGGTTTAATAAATATGTAATATCAGTTTAACTGAGCATAACAACTTTTTCAAGGCCATGGAATTGAAACTTTGCAACAGGAACACTGTGTTGTTAATAGGTATTTGGTGTTTGTTCATTGTTTGTTGTTCATTGTTTGTTTATCTTTGTGTTTGTTCACATTTCCCCATAGTTATACCTAATGCGTGAATATAATAGTTTATAGTGACATCTGTTCACATTTTGGCAGGTATGACTATCGCGTGGGAGGCCGGAAGTAACGACCAAAAATTTGCGATAATCTGATTGGCCACATGGTCGATGGCCTGAATGATATCATAGATACACCTCTTTTGAAGTCAGTTGTCCCGTTCAAAAGCTAGTTTTGCATACTGCGCATGCGCAGATGCATTAAAATGAATGGACAACAACCACGCATGCGCAGTACAGATGGACAACCGGCTTCAAAAGAGGTGTAGTGTATAAACTTTATACTCTAATATCTATGATGATATGAACCACAAGTGCTGGGTGGAGCGTAATAATTGCGCATATCGCGTCTATAAAAGTCGCTTGGTCGATACACAGCTTAGCTATACCTACAACTTTGAGCTTGCATGCAAGAAATGGCAGAGACACCAAAAAGTCCAGCGCGCACTGTTACGGTGCATAAGCATACTGATTCAGAGGAGCTTCAGCATTTGTTTTTATCAGAAAATCAAGATCGGCCCTGTCAGGACAAGAAGGAAAGAGAGTCCTGCCAACCAAGCTGCACTGAAAATGCTGGACCTGATGCAGTTGTCTTTTTGAAAAGTATCTACTACTACACAGAAAGCACAAGGTAAAATGAGTAATTTTATAAACCTCAAGAGTACTGACTGAAAAAAAAACGATCAAAGCAGCGCCGGTATAAAAACCACAAATAGGTTGCTCATAGATAAACTTATACTGCCGCTCTC
>NW_003550410.1:0-3528 GCF_000090795.2 Amphimedon queenslandica | reverse complement strand
TAAAAATGAAACTGAAACTAAAACCAAAAACAACAACAAAAACAACAATAATAATAAGCAAATCTACATTGCAAACAGATTATAATAATAATATTATTATCATTAATAGTGTTTTCTCTTACTGGTACGAATTCAGGTGCCTTGACCCATTCTGATGGCTTCCTAGTTGGATCTTTCACCAATGTTACAAGCTAAAAGTATAAATATACATGTATACATGTACATACATGTACAACAACAGTACTGCATGCATGTCTATATTACATACATGGGTATGTACATGTACATGTAATAAAGTACATGTATATTATGCATGTACAATTTACATTTAAAATTGTGATAGGTCATCTTGCAAAATACTAATAACTACTAAGCTCATGCAAGGACTCACTCCAGATTCTGGTTGAATGTCAAGCCCGGCTGCAGCTGCCAGTGACACCGGGCCCGGGATTTTTGGAAGTGGGGGTTCCGAAACAGTCCTCCTTGTAGAGGAGGGCTGGGACGACTTTGGTCTCTGGTGAACATAACGACAAGAGTTACCGTAAGTACAAGCACCTTTTAAATAATAACGACAAATCTGAGAAAGAAAGAAAATGAATTATTTAAGTTAAAAATATTGTTTTTACTGAGTCTGGGGTATCTTTTGTGTCGTGAGAGAAAGGACAAGAAGCTCCTCTACTGCAGCAGTTACTCATGTAGTATCTAGAGGGAGAGAATAAATTGGAGCAAGAAATAAAATGCAGTCATTTGAGGAGAATTTACCTGCAGAGTACTTTGGATGTAGCCATTTTGTTTTCACGTGGGCATGCATACCACGCCTTTCATTATAGGCGTGGTAGCTACGCCTATAAAAGATGGCTTCCAATGAGGAGGTAGTTGAACGCAATATTCTTCGGAAAATGAGACGTGTACTGTTAGAAGAAATGCCGGAGCCTAGAGATCTTATTGAAGATGAGAGGTTTGGTCGTTGTATTAGCGGCTACGAAAAGGTTGAAGTGGCCAGCCTGAAGAATTTTACTGAAAGAGTTGAGAAATTCATAAACTTTTTGGAATGGAAGGGACCAGACTTTTTCGAGTCCTTTTTAAAAGTTTTGCCAGACTATAGGCCGTCACTGGAAAAGAAACTGAGAGAAGAAAGAGACTCGATCGAGAGAAAAATGAGATTTAAAGGTAAGCAGGGTGTGACCAGAAATTCAACAAGGAAATAAAATTATCTTCATTTATTTTGAATCATCTAGATATTCATAATCATCACAAAGGAGCTGCCAATGGAAAAGATGAAGGTAAAATAATTTTCACTTTTATTGCATGTTCATGTAAAATATTTAATGCCCTCTGTTACTTTTATCTAGCTGGCACAACTAGTTTTAATGATAGTGGCCCAGGTCCTTCATACCACATCAGTCACATAAGCTATTCCGGCATTCAGCTTCTCGCTGATCACCTAAACGACTCTAAAACATTTAAGGATTTCTGTCAAGCAATGAGAGTTGATAGAGACTTGATAGTGATATCGCAGCGTTCATTAAACCCCACAGCTTGCCTCCTCCAGGAAATACAGAATGACCCTGAAGCTACAATGGAAAGACTCTCTGAAGCATTAGAGAGTATTGGTAAAGGAGAACTTTATTCATCTCTTTTGCAATTAATGAACTAATAATTTATTATTATTATTATGTGTGGGTTTTTGTGTCTAAAATTATCAATCAATTTAATAATCATTTTTATTGCATCGTATCTATTATTAATTTTGTGACACATCAACATAAATTCTATTATTGAAATTATTCACATTATCATTACATTATTACAATAATTGTGCTGTCTAATGTCTAAACAAAGAATGATTTGAGTGATTTGACTGGTGTCGAAACGGCAGCTTTTCCCTTTTTAGAAGAGCTACCTTTTGAATTCTGTTGGCCAGTTTTCTGTGACTTCTTTTTCACACTTCTTGATAATGGACTAGCCGATTTACTGAATAATAAACAAAAATAATGATGAAAGCAAAAACTATACAAAGTATTCCATAGAGTATAGAATAATCTGCAATTTAGTTAAATGTAAACATAGAGAAGAAGTTTTAGTTGAATCAGCTTATTTGTTCCATTGTCATGAAATCTGTAACAAGCAAAATTTTTGAGCAACTTAAATTTTTCGTGGTTTACAAAATATTTGCTAATATAGTAGTCAGTGGGTTTAAGCCTGCATAAAATAAACCAGCTGTATGGTATACCTTGTGGTCTTGCCTGTAGAAGGCTGTTGCAACATTTCAAAGCTCTTATTACCAATAGAGCTACAGATACTAACATCAGCAGGATCAATAGACATCTCTTCAATGGCGGACTGGTTAAGACACTCATCAACGTGTAGGTTCAGTGCAGCATTATCACCAGGTACATCTTTATTGCATATAGGACACTGTAAACAAGTCTATGATAAAAATAATTATCATTGAAAAGGTCCTTGATAAAAACCATGAATCTTACTTTCATTTCAATTGATGAGGTCTCGAATCCATCTTCCAAACTTCCTTCAACTTCCTCAGACATCTTTGTTTCAAAACCATCTTCAGAATTTCTTTGAACTTCCTCAGACATCTTGACTCTTTTACTTTCCATGGTACTTGACTCTGCTTTCTCCTCGGGTGAAAAGAACCTGTCCAGTGATAGAGTAGAAGCAGCACTGCTGCTTCTCTTTTTACTAGGGGATTTACTGGTTCCTTCAAGACTAGATAATCTAACTCCTGCATGCAATCAAGAAGAATATAACATCAATGATCAATGCTATTTATAGTAGTGAGCTATATGTAATGATCTATTTATAGAATGAGATACTGCTATAAATATATAGCAGTATATATTTAACTATATATTGTATATATATATATTGTCTATATATATATTGTAACTATACATTTATAGTTACAAAAATTATTCAAGGCCACTGTATATGTTGTACATGTACATGTACTGTATATATACACACACAAGTGAATTCTTTTTATTTTTAGTACCCATTAGACGGAGTTTCAGTTGAGAATTGTTCTTCATTTCTGTTTCTAGCAGGATCCTTGCTGCTTTGTGAATATCAGCAAAGGAGCTTATAGGATTGGGGAAAGTCATCGAGCGTTGCTTCACTTCAAAAGCACTAGTCTTCAGTTTCAATGTCACAGTCTTTCCCTGCCATAACAGATATGTGTAAGCTAATCTATTATTATAGTAGTATTTCTCTTCTTGCCTTAATATTACTCTCTTCAACTTCTTCTGTCAGTGAATAGCATAACTTGTGGCACTTTTGAAAGAGTTCGGATGGCTTCCAAATATCAGGAAATGTTCTTAAAATTAAAAAAAACAATAATCTTTAATTTACTTTACATGTAACTTACCTCTCTGTACTGATGCTCTTTCTCTCCCACTCACTATTAAAAAAAGAAATATTATTTTAGACTTTTAAAATATAATTACCTGTGGACTGTACAGGACCCTATACCAAGACAAATATTCATAAAATAGTCATAGGAACACTTAG
>NW_003550407.1:0-3531 GCF_000090795.2 Amphimedon queenslandica | reverse complement strand
GTAACGCCTTTTCTGGAAACTATGCTATTTGAAGAGGTATAATTTTGTATGAGTCTACGTACACTGCCTTTTGTACGGTTTGTATATTTTCATAATTATTTTAAAGCTATGTTTCTTTGAAAAAAGTTACTTAATGTCATTGTGATATACCATATTAGAATGATAAAACTATTATCATAATATTATTTTTTTGATCATCAAATAGGGTATGAATATGAAACCAATGAAGATAAATTGTCTGTTGTTTCTTGTACGGACTCTTTTCAGAAGAAATATAGATTTTTATGAAGTTTTTTATAATTATTGATTTTGCCACCATTTTGGTTGCTAAGCGTATCTAGGAAAAACGTCACATCCGGAGAAAAGAGCATAGGCGCATCCTGTTTCATATCCACTTTGTGTATATAGTATCTATGATGGCAGCGATTTTGTACTGCGGTGAATCCTACTTAGTAACGCCTCTGTTTTACTAAAATACAATACACATGTACACTAGTCACTAGGACTACATTTTATTAACATACAAAGCACACAGTGATTGGAGTATTGAATACTGATAGTAAATACTACCTACCTGTAGTTTGTGATCTTTGGTTTCTCTGACTCTATCTTATTGACAGGAACTGCAGAATGCACCTTAAAAGAGAGACAGTTTAAAACATTATTATATGCACCGATTAATGTATACACATTTACATGTACATGTTAAATGTCATTTACAGTTTTCCTGTGATTCCTTCTTTCACAAGAAGCACACTGAGGTATGAAACCATCAGTGGGTGAATGGGCATCGTCCGGTATCAAGTATCTTAAGTATTCGCTCGGAATGTCTTCAAAACGTGCCAAAGACTGGTCATAGTATTTCTGAACAAAAAATGTCTTCCCGTCTTCCTCAATCTCTTTTTCATCATCAGGTACTTCCTCCCCACCACACATAAACCAGTTACTGACAGGAGGCTTGTACTCAACCTAATAGCAATTGATAATACAGATGTATATTATATTGCTCCTTCTCCCCCCTCTCTCTCTCACCTCCACTTTATCCATGATAGCCCCAAGAGGATTATCCTCACAATCGTCAATAAGGAATAGCTCCCGTGGATCTCCAGTCTCGCCCAATACTGTATCGGTAGATCGACTTTAAAAATATAATAATAAAACTACAAAAACAATAATTGCTGGATGCTTACTGAAACCACCATCCTTGAAACATTTTCTTTCCATTTGAGTCTTCATAAATTGACATGATGTGTGTGAGGTAGAGTGGGTCATCTGGCACTTCTGGACAGACTGACACCACATCATATAAACAGACCTAAAAGAGACAAGTATACACACAACACTGTATATATAAACAAGCTCCTCAATATCTCCCTTTCTCTACTCTCTGTGCATGTACATGTATATTAACCTTCTCTTTGTAAGCTCTTTGCATATAAATAATCTATAAATATCTCCCTTTCTCCCTTACTAACCTTCTCTTTGTTGTTGATGAGGACTTCAAAGTAGTAGCTTTTGTTTCCTTTTCCAAAAATTGGCTCGCCAATCCACTCGACTTTTGTCTACAAGTAACAAATAATAATATAAATTCATACAGTACAATAAAGTTATATTTTACTTGTACCTTTATTTTCTTGATCTTCTTTGATGGAGACTTCAAGTCTTTCTAAACATTAAGAGAGTTTATTTTCCAACCACACCCACTAATGTACCACATTCTTCAAGTCAGGATCAACTGAATCATTATCTTCCTCTTCTTCGGCTGTCTGTACGGCCATATAAGGGCATCTGAGAGGTGAGAGATAAAGAATAGAAAAAAAATAAAAGTTATCACATGCATAGAGACACACAAATATATGGACAAGTACATTCAGGGGTAGATATGCAGTCCATTTTCAATGCATTTCAATGACTGACCTTCTGTTAATACAAGCTTGCTTTGATCTTCCAGTTCCGCCAAACTTGACCATATCAGCACAAGCATTGCACTTGCCACAGTCGGGCTGCTGGCACGTCTCACAGATACCACACCTCCTCCTATGAGGAGCGGAGCTGGACTTGTTATCAATCTGATTCTTGAAGAATGTCTCAAAGATATCTCTCACTAGGGGAGTGGTTGTCGCCTGTACAAAATTGCAAACGAAAACCACAAATTACATAATTATTTAATAATTTAAATGTATAAATTATTATTTCATAATTATTATCATACTTTTGTTTGCTTGGTCTTTTTGACTTTGGGTTGGTGTGGGCGTCGGCTTGATAGTCTAAAAACACCAGGTCATGGTGGGTAATGTATCTAACAAATATGGAACCTTTTCCCAGTGTGACCCCGGCTAGCTTTATTAATGCTCTCATGCATGGAGACACTAGCAAGAGATCCTCATCCTCATCACAGTACTGATCATAACTCTCAACCTGTCAAGAAATGTAAATATTACCGTATAGCTAGAATCTTTTGTGGCCCAAAATGTTCATGAATTTTGCAATTTATTCAAAATTTACAAAAATAAAATTTGCAAAATTGTACAGTTCAACATGGCCAAAAAGCAGCAAATTGTGAAAATTAAAGCCACAAAATAGATTTTTGGATGAATTTGTAAAATTTCGGGCCATGAAAATTTCTCGCTAAACAGTATGTGAGTACATGTGTACATATATAATGTACATAAATTTGAACCTATTACTGTTACAGTATGTGCTTATTGCAGTGCATTGTACATGTAAGTGTAGTACATGTACATGAAGGTACCTGTTCCACAATGAACTGAGCATGCCTCAGTAAAGATTCTTCAGTGAATGAAGTGCATCCGATGGATTGAGGTGGAACTGACGTTTGAATCTTATTCAATAAGTCCTCATACGTAACAGCTGGGAATTCCTCCAAGTACTCAATAAGAATCTGATTACAAACAAAATAATATTAAATTACTGTAATAATAATAATAATTATTATTATTATTAAAATAAGTACAATAATTAGAAACAAAAAAAAAACAGGTGAAAAATGCATACACCTAGATGTAGAAAAATGTAGAATTTGAGATTATTATTATTATTATTATTATACCTTGCTTAGATATATCTTTTCCTGTACTGATGCCATGATGTCAGCATAATCATATGAAGCATCCATCAGTATGTATTCAGCATACGCTGTAGAGAGGAAGAGGTCAAATAGAGAAGAGACAGAGATAGAAGGTGTAATATCATAATTCACTGTGTGCATGTGTGTACCTGTAGAAAAACCCACAAGTGCTTTCTCTCCTCCATCAAATCCAGCAATCCACCATGAGTTAATAGGACCAAGCTGTCTCGTAGGTATACCATCTACAATCATACAAAAAACAAGTAACAGATTTCATTTCATTAAAAACATATTTTGATAGAAACTTTCTGTAGGCATACATGTACATTGCATATATAATCTTTAATATTTTGGTAGTACAGTACTGTGTTACCATAATGTAATGAATGTGTGCTTATATTAAATACCGGAGGGACCAGGGTTCTCATCATATATGGGTTTGA
>NW_003550406.1:0-3533 GCF_000090795.2 Amphimedon queenslandica | reverse complement strand
GTATATTTAGTTTATACATTAATGACCATCCTGTTTTTCAAGAAGATGAGAATATGAACTTCACCTNTGAACTAGCTCTCCTTGAGGCAGTCACAGCTGGTAATAACGAAGCAGTAGAGTTTGTTCTTCAACTAGAAACTGTTAATATTGATCATACTAATGAAGAAGGCAAGACAGCACTAATGTTAGCTTGTGAAAGAGGACATGAGGACATTGTACACAGTTTACTGTCTGCTGGAGCTAATGTTGACATTCAGGACATTAATGGATCGACTGCACTAATGATAGCAAGTAAACATAATCACAATGCAATCATCCACATGTTATTACAAGCTAATGCTAATCCTCACCTGAAGACATCACATGAAGAAGGCGAGACGACACTAGTGCTGGCATGTGAAAAGGAACACAAGAATATTATGGAGACTTTGGTTTCTGCTGGTGCCAATTATAACATTAAGGAAACTAATAATGTACCAGATATTTCTGAACTCAATCCTGGTCCTATGATTGATGATCGACCTGATATTTCATTATTAACTCAATGGCTTGAACCACTTGTGGACTGGAAACCATTTGGTCTTGGTTTACCAGGAATTACTATTCAGATATTTCAAAGATTGAAGCTCAAAGTGTAACAATTGATGACAGAAAGTTAGCATTGTACTCAAAATGGTTGAAGAAGGCTCCTAAAGCAACATGGGCTGATGTGATTAATGCATTGAGCAAGACAAAAGAAAACAGCATTTTTGCACAGTATATTAGAGAAAACTTGCAAAAATGTAGTTATGCTGATGCCACTACCAGACAATCATCACAGGCAGAATTAATGCTTGAAACATTAACAGCAGTTTACGAAAAGGAGATATTGCATGCAATAATTGACCTTAACATAGAATTCTCCAGTTTAGTAATGCATGTACAATTAGGTCTTGAGGAAAAAATTAAGAATGATTCTGACATGTTACAAACATTCACTACATGGTTGGAGACTCACATGCATTGGAATGACAAACTAACAAGTATATCGTTAGATGAAATTTTTAGAACTATCGACCTATTTTATGATTTTATTGACTGCAGTCTGATAGTGGAAATGAGTGATATTTTCCTACAAGATTTCAAATTTGGTGTCAAGGAGTTAAGTATTGTTAGCGAATTAAAAACTTACAAGATCAGAGCAGACGAACTTCAACTTTCAGCTCAAGTAGAAGACCTTCATGAGTCATTACCAATAATATATCAAGGACACATACCAGATACATCAAATATGCGAATGATTTCAATAAAGCTTCATAATCAATGGGAAAGTAGCAAAATGAATGGACTCTCTCTACTGATCCATAACTTACTCCCAGTTGGACATCAGCAGTCAATAATGAAATATATTACAATATGTATAACTTCTGAATATGTCAACCTTGAATATTTTGTACATGGTTACACAACTGACAGTCTAATAGATTATACAAGAAAGAAGTTGCAGTTTATGCATCTCATTGGCATATTTAGTTTATACATTAATGATCATCCTGTCTTTCAAGAAGATGAGAATATGAACTTCACCTTTGAACTAGCTCTTGTTAATGCAGTCACAGCTGGCAATAATGAAGCAGTAGAGCTTCTCCTTCAACTAGGTTGTATTGATGATACTAATAAAGAAGGAGAGACAGCACTGATGTTAGCTTGTAAAAGAGGACACGAGGACACAGTACACAGTTTACTGTCTGCTGGAGCTAATGTTGACATTGAGGACAATAAAGGATGGACTGCACTAATGATAGCAAATGAACATAATCACATTTCAATCATTCACATGTTACTACAAGCTAATGCTAATCCTCACCTGAAGACATCAGATAGATCAAATGCTGTAATGATTGCTAGTTACCATGGTAACTATGAGATTGTTGAGCTATTGATTAGTAAAAGAGTTGATTATAATTGTCAACGAGAAGATGGAGCAAATGCTTTTATGTTGGCTTGTAAAAGTGGTCACACTCAAATAGTTAAATTTTTGCTGAAGGAACAGGTTGATCCTAATGTTCAAATGAAAGATGGAGCTAATGCTTTTATGTTGGCTTGTCAAAATGGTCACATTCAAATAGTTAAACTTTTGCTGAAGAAAAAGGTTAATCCTAATGTTCAAAGGAATGATGGAATGAATGCTTTAATGTTGGCTTGTAAAAATGGCCATACTAAAATAGTTGAACTGTTGTTAAAGGAACAAGTTGATCCTAATGTTCAAAGGAATGATGGTACATTTATCACTGCTTTAACGCTTGCCAGACATGATGAAATAGTTCAGTTATTATTGAAATCGAAAGCTGTAAAAAAAGGCAATTTAAAAGAAGATGATGCTGCTAGTGTTTATTCATTTGAGTCTCACAGAACAGTATCCAGTGGACGTCATACAGTATCAGATAATAGTAGTTCAAGAACTTTTCCTTCTACTTTAACTTTAGATTCAGGAATAGAGGAGTTGACAGATAAGAAGTGATGTTGAAGTTAACGTTATAGTTTTATTAGATGCATACATTACAGTATTCTGCACACACACACACATGTCACACTACACTATAATAGCATTGTTGTATTCTCATTACATTATTGTTTTATCATTTATCTTATTATTACTGTTATTAGTTATTATTAGTTGTGTGTATAAATGTGGTTAATAATTACAATTTAGTTCAGTTCTGTAATGCACACACATTGGTTTCTTTTTAAAAGAAAGTTACTCTTAAATGCTTTAATGATTGCCAGTGCTAATGGATGATATGAATCTATTGTCGTCACTTTACCATCATACTCTGCCTCATTAAAATCATGTAAATAGAGTTTTGTTTGGTTTCCAATCACATTAGCAACAAAATGTAAAAGTTTGAGCTAATTTTGAGTTATTAATTTTCATTCCTGGAAACGCAAATGGCCTGATTGAATTTATGTTCCTTATCCTAGCTTCTCTCCCTCCTTCCCCTACCTACCTCTCTCTTAATTCTTACCTCTCTTAATAACTATAAGCTAAAATGTGTTTATTTTCTAGTAAGTTAAAGAAGTAAAAGTAGCCTAGGAGTTTAATTGCCAATGCATGTGTACATTGCTGGGTATTTTATATATAAGTAAGCTTTTGTTGGTATCCATGCATTTTGAATGTGAGAAAAGCTGTGTAGTCTACATGCAATGATGGTTTTATTTGAATTCATCAATAATGAGAAAGGATAAAGGTAAAGATAAAAAACAAAAAATATGATTAGTATAGATTTGTTAATTTTCTTTAAATCTCTAGTAATAGATCTACATCATTTAATTCCGGTTGAACTTATGGAATACCAAGTAGAGCTATGTATATTGTAACATATAGCTTAACCGGAAGTACAAATGTACTGTTAGTTGATTAAATATTGTGTATTTTGTATAATAAATATTACTATAATGTCAAACAACCAATAACAATATTCAGTGTTATTGGTGTAATCCAGTAACTATTTTCATGAGGAGCTATAAACCACACACATAAACTGATACACCAT
>NW_003550405.1:0-3534 GCF_000090795.2 Amphimedon queenslandica | reverse complement strand
GGAGATAAAGCACAAAAGTATATTCTACTTTATTACAGCTAGTACATGTACTTTGAGTAGAGTTTGCAGTAGGACAAGACTTTTGTGGTTCCTTAGGACAGGACTTTGGTAGTACTTTAGGACAGAGAATATATCTATTAATACCAGGTTCACTGATAGTAACAGACTGTCCTAAGTTACTAATATTACAGCATACTCTTAGGTACAGTCCTAGTCCATCATGTTGATATGATCCAATATTAGTACAATCAGTAGACATACAATAAGATCCTTCAGTAGAAACTGTCAGTAATACTAACACAAGCAATAATGAACCATGATCCATTGTAACTGGCTAGTATGGACTGTAGATATTTGTTGAGTATAGTATAGTGTGTGGGTGTATCAAAGGCTTCGTCCGTATATTTCATACAGCACACTTCCAGTCCATATAGCACAGTTTGTAGTCCATACTAGGGCTAGGCAAATTATGTTAGTATGCTGGCATACTTGGAGCATGATCTTTAGTAAAATTCTAACAGTTGCATGCATGTACAAGTAACTTGATAGTTGATATTTTAGTAAAACTTAAAATATGAGCCTATAATAATGAGCATAATTGGATTCATTTCAAAGCATAATAGGACGGAATTTAGGGCTGTGCCTAAAATCATATAAGGCAAAAAAGCATAGTTTATCTAGCCCTAGTCCATACAGCACGTTTATGGTTTCCTGTATAGTGGGTATATTCCATCAGAATTTACTTTTGTTCTTTTCGTTCTCATTCCTTTTGGAATGAATATTTTTAAACGAAAAAGGCGTTTTCTCAATGCCATGCACATGTACAAAATGGCTACTCAGAACGAAAATAAGATGGACAAAAATTTCTAATCCTGCTTAGAACGAACATTTTTCCAGACGAAATATACCCGCTATACGGTAACTATGGCCACCCCCAACTAGGCAGAGCAGCACGAGAAGATTCCATGAGCAGATAGTGCCTTTGATGCACTTAAGCACCCTGACCATAAACTAGTTCAAGCACAGTTTCTTGTGCTGTATGGGAAATACAGGACACATGCTTTAACTAATACAAATTTTTTAGCATATAAAGTGGAAATTTTGACATCTATTAATGAGTGTGGTTAATTATCAATTACTGAATATGGTAGCTATTATACAGACTGTGATATTGAGGAAGTGCTGCATGTATCCTGGAAAGTATGTATTTAATAAACTCCCTGATTCACATTGATATCATCATTCACTATTGTACATGTACAGTAGATGTGTAACTAATAAATTATTGTTATTATTTCTTTGCCTCACAGTCTGTACTGAAAGGTCATTGGAAAGATTATGTCAAGTCAGCCATTGGACAAGCTGTCCTCCATTGAACTAAAATTAATAAAGAAGCACGTAATGCTGATCCAGGAATGTACTCATATACTGTAAGAGAGAGAGAGGGAGAGGGGAGAGGGGAGAGAGGAAAGTAAGAGAGGGAAAGAGGGAGGGAAAAGAGAGAGAGAGGGAGGGAAGGAGGGAGGGAGGGAGGGAGGGAAAGAGAGAGGGAGGGAGGGATTGAGGGAAAGGGAGGGAGGGAGAGAGATAAGAGGTAAGAGGTAAGAGAATGCATGTAGTAGAGTATGCATTGTACATTATACTTTTATTATCTTATATTGCTATTTTCTATTTTGTTTCTTCCTATAGTTTTGGTTGTGTCTTAATTTGCTGCTTTGTGTGTCATTGATGATTGAAGAACATGCATGCCGAAGCTTTGTCATCAGGATAATGGCTAGGATAATTAAGATGGAAAACCACAAGTAAAGCTAGAAAGAAAGAGAGGGAGGGGGAGATGAAAACGTGATGTACATGTATGTAAAAGTAAAAGGTGAAAAATGAGGGAAAAGGAAGGATTTTTTTCAATTATGTTTAGTCTGATTTTATATTTAAGTTTTTGCTCCATCTCTCCATCATTCTTCCATTCTCTCCCTCTACAGCCACTGTGTGATAATCACAATGATGGTGAGACTAAAGCTCTCATATGGTGTGACATGTGTGCATGCAACCATGTACTTCATTATCACAATAAGAATCATCATCACAATAGACAAGTGAGTAAAGAAACTTCATTGTACAATGTACACATACATAATATTGTAATAATGGTCTAACATGGGAGAATAGTAATAGTAGAAGTAGTTGAAAATGCTAGTGCAGGCTAAATGTTTATGTTGTACGTGTAGAAAGTTTAAGCAGGTTCCGATCAATATTGGATTTTTACAAATTTTTAGAAGTTGCTCCAAAACCAGGTCAAAGTCCCTAGCTGTACATGGACAGAGAATTCTCCAATTTTATTACATTTTCTGATTCATACATTTCCTAGTATATAATAATTATACTCATAGGTCTAGAGGGAATACCTTTTGTCTCCCATATTTCGTCAAAATGTGCATGTATGTCTCCCCTCCATTTAATTGTACACTACAGTGTACATGCATTTATAATTATTATTAATTATTCTATTTTTTAGGTTCTCAAAGAGGAAGAGGAAGCCGTTAAGGTTAATTTTTTGAGGGGTGTGGTTGTGTTAAACTTTATTGGACTATGATGTCACATACCCTTAAAGGAATGGTTGAATTTAAAGACAATGTAGGAGATAAATATGCTGAAATAAACTGGGAAGTATTGAGCATATACCGAACTAACTAAATTAGCTTACACCGTGTATTTTGGAGTGAATCCTACTTAGTAATGCTACTGCGTTACTAATATAGAGTATTTTCACAAATCAGCCAATTTTAAAAAATGATTATAACTTGATAATTTCAGTCAGAATCACCTCAAACTTTGTACATAGCATAAGTATATCAATATGTATCAGAAAATGTAATAAAAATGTGGGATAATTTTGTAGCAATTTTTTGGGGAAAAGCATGGCCTATGTACAGGGGTTTATTTAAATTGGCCAATTTATTGTCATAACTTTTAAAATTTTTATTGGATTTACCTTAACTTTTTACATAGCATAAGGACGTCTACCTCTTTAACATACACACATTATTATAATCACTGTGTTCATTATATTCACTGCATGTCTTGTGTTTTTAGAGAATGACTCAGCATTAAGACAGCTAGTGTCCATCAGGTACAAACAATCTAAGAGCTGATGCATGCAACTTTGTCAAGATCACCAGTAGAGTACACTTCTGAGCCCATATCCATGAACAACATAATGATTTTCTAGTCAGGTGAGCCATTGTCAGGCCCGCCTGCCTACTCATTCTCCCACCCTGTAGAGGGAAACTTTGTGGCATCATAGGAGTAGGTTTGGTTCATGGGTATAATAATAATTATTAGAACTAAACTAGTTTTACACAATTTTACATGTATAGTCTATTTTAAAAACTAAAAATAATAATCATAATCTCAAAATACAATGAGACGAATATCCTGCTATAGCTAAAAACTAAAACAAAACTATTAGAATTAATCAACAAATGGTTTCATTTAGTTCAGTTATTATTTAGTTTCATTTATCTCAGCCCATCCTAG
>NW_003550404.1:0-3535 GCF_000090795.2 Amphimedon queenslandica | reverse complement strand
TGACTTATTGCAAAAAGCATCGCATGAAATCTTCCATTGCAGTTATTTACTCATAAAAGCAATGTGGGCACTGAAACTTCATACAAAAATGTGTTCTGTTGAAAAGAAAGAAATGCACAATGGCTACCTGCCTGATTAGCACTAAAATCAGAAGAATAAGTATTAGGAAAGAGTCTTTTAAGCTTTTCAGATGATTATTTTAGTATGGATACAATACATGAAATATCTGAAAATAAAGGCGATTATTCTAGGCTGCCCTTCTCTATCTACCACTATCTACTTGAGCCAGAAAATTCGTGTAGATATTCATGTATCGTGTATACATGTGCTATCTGCCTCTTATTTTGCCTACAAACACAACCTAAATGTCCTTTTTTCAAGCAAATGTAGCATCGGCCTTCTTGAAAAATGTGCCTTCTTGCTTCTGGATTGCTAACCTTCCTACATGCTTCTGACAAATGTGGCTGGCTACAATAACCACAAAATAAAGCTGCAGTAGTAGCTGCAGTTTTATTTTGTGGTTATTGTAGCCATGACTATGACTAGTATCAGAGCCTGATCTCAACTTTTGGGTAGCCCATTCTTTGGCCTTAAGCTCATCACTCAATACATTCATTAAATTGTCAAGATTCCAGGTATCCTCTGATATGCGCCTGCTAATATTCAAGCAGAGCTCCGAGGGCAGTTTTCTCATTAATAGCGAAGGAAGTAAGCTATTATATGCCTCAGATGAAGCACCCAAAGCTTCAAGGCTCGCGAGTTTTAACCTTGTCGTATAAGGCTCTCAAGGCCATGGTATTACCTTGCCATGACACAGATTCCAATGCTAAAAAGAGTATCCATGTGCTTGGATATGATACTCCTTGTTGCCAGATCGAGATTCTAACAAAGCAATTGCTTCGGAATATTTGGCAGCAGTTAAGGCAAGACCGGCTATAGTATCCTTCGCTTCCTTAGTTAAAAGCGTCTGTAAATAAGTAAACTTCTCTACTTCTGAAATCTGATCATTATTATGCATGACTGCTTGATACAGATCCCAAAAAGTGACCCATTCCGTTATATCTCCACAAAATTTAGGCAAGTTCAGCTTCGGCAACCGGGCTTGAGTACTATAGCTCATACTGCTGGCAGGTTCCTTAGATGCAGGTACAGCAGCAAGGCAGGAGTCAATCTTCACTAATTTGTCGTAAATCTCCTGCATAAATTTATCTGCTTCTTCTATGTCCTGCATCACCTCTTCCTCATCATCAGTCAACGTCAAAATCTCTTCATCAAGTTTATGTAAATAATCTAATTTCTCACCAAGGCCTAGCCTCAATTGAGAAAGCTTCACGGGGTCTGGTACAGCACCTCCATCTACAGCAATCAAGAGACCATCTACCTCATCAAGCCTCTTCTAGTCATCACTCTGGCCTCTCGAACTACCTTCTTTTTAGCTAGCTCGGCCATCAAAACGCTCACGTGAACTCGTGCCTGCTTGGTAATCAATTTTATAATTTCAAAATATATAAAATAGGTAACAATAGGCTAACACCCTGCCACCTTCCACTCTCCACCTCGTATGAGTAGATTACCACTTCTTCCAGAGAAAGTGGCCCGTGTTCATATCCTCACCTTTACCACTTGTCGCCTTGAGGATCTGTCAATTTTCCGGGTTTCGGCACCAAATGTGGGACTTGCTTGTCTCTTCTAGGTTCTCAGACTGTCGAGACGTCTTGAAGACTTTGTCTTGGCTGGATCGGTTGGGATTTAAAAGATTTGTCTGTGTTAACAAAGTCTTAAACAAAATGCAAGCCCAATGAACAATTGAGCATGCTCACAAAAATTAATTAATTACACCTCGATAATTGATTACTCTCATCACTCACAATCAGCTCACTACAGTACTCCCCCACCGGGCAAACAGTCAATACAAAACAAATGAAGAGTGAGTAGACCATGAATAGCAGTCAAGAGAAAGCTAACGTGATGTCCCACACAAGTAATATGAGTAAAGTAGCAGTGGGAGAAGTCTTGTTGCCATTAGTGACTGTATCGTTTCTACAATTAACTGCTAGGAATACTTGTTTATCTAATATTATAGATAACGAAGACTGCCAGCACCAATGATAAATACAAATCAATGTCAGTTAAATGAGCCATAGAAACTCATGGCCTGAAAATATGAGTGTAAAACTGGTCAAAGAGAAGATAAAGTGGAAAAGAAGGAAGTGTTGAATGAGCTTGAATGAAACAGGAGGTGCAGTGGTTAGTGTAGTAACTGCCTTGTTTATCTTAAGATCCAAGTGAGAAAGGTCAATTAGATAAGGCAAGCAAAAGTCAAATATGGTTGAACAAAAGAATGACAAAAGAGTAATGAACAGCACATAGAGAGTGACAGCTAGACGTAGTGAGAAACATGCTGCAGAGTGTTTCATGACTTGTTGGAGTCAATCATCAGTGCGTTTGTGGGTTAGAGGTACAGAGGCAAAGAGAGTGATGAGTGGGTCTAGAATGACAGTGAGTCATAGTGGCCCAACCCAGAGAAAGAGCCTAGAGCCTTATAGTTGTCTGACAGTGAGTTGCCAGAGAGCAAGCGTTTGTACTAGAGAGGCTGGCGTAAGTATGAGAGAGTAGAGGAGTGTGTGGACGAGCAGTGAGACAATCGAGGCGAGCGCATATCCCATGATAACTGCTGCTCAAACCTGAACAGGGAGTACTCAAGGTCGATCGCGTCACCAATGAAGTGATAAATGAGATGCTATGAGTATGAGTGCTGGCTAGTTGCTAGCAGTAAGGCAGGCAGGGTTGCTGCACTTAGAGCTAACAATGACTTGTGCTGACACCCAAACACTAATTATAATAATTACACAGCATGCATTATATACAATGGTGAATATTAAAGGGCCATGGACACGGAAGCGCATCATCTTGATAAAGTAGCCCTATTTTTCAAAATGATATAATAAACTGTCATAATTGCGACCACACCAATAAATTTTTATAAAACATGGCTGCTTCTTGGGGAGGATCAAGGGCTAATGCTGGCAGAAAAGCCCACCAGTTAGGATATTCTAAGAAACGAACTGTGAGAATACATGTGTATAAGGACTATATAAAGTGGAAGTCTCTTAGGACTACTATTGGAAAGTCAAGTGACCCTGACTTTTTGTTGATGGCAGAAAAGTCTCTAAATGTCATTCAAGTTTTTAAATACTGGATAAATGCCTAGTCTCAATAATAAAACAAGTATTAATCAGTCAGCTGAGCTTGAGTTTCCTTCATCATTTACCTTAGCCAATTAGTTCCTCTACACCTATATCGAACCGTTACTCTTCACAGAGATCCCTGTTTACCATGAGTACAAGTGATTTTCAAATAAGGTTGAGTTACACATGCTGGCTATTAATATCACAATTTCTTAATTATTTAGAGACTAGTGCAGCTCATTTTTAAAGACCCTTGCATTGAGAACTGACTATAGTGACAGTGAAAGCAACCATGATAGTGATGAAAGTAGTACTACAGATGAGAATGAGAATGACAGTGACATCAA
>NW_003550403.1:0-3535 GCF_000090795.2 Amphimedon queenslandica | reverse complement strand
CATCTTCTACATGTGGCTAGCACCAGCAAATGTCTTTTAGACATAAGGAAAAACGTATGGGCATAAAATTCCGCGAGGTACTTAATTTTGAAGATTTCTTGGATAATTTCTTAACCACGAAATTAATACAAAAGGAAATATTTACTGTGCATGTGCAGCTTTTGTACTTAATGCATGTGCACATGCAAAAGCACAAAATTTAATCCCCTTAAAATTAAAAAATTGAGAACTTTTCACAAAAACTTGAAATTTGATATCCTTGAAATTTACTACTTGTATGACATATCAAAGTTACTCTGGAGCACTGAAATTCTCACAAAAAAGCAGCTAAACAGAATGCTGCATGACCTCACAAGCATTATAATAGTACATGGCTTTTGGAACAATTTTTAAAAATTTATAAAAATATAATTTTGATTAGAATCAGCTACACAGCATAATTAAGAACAATGTATATGCATCAGGAAACTATTATAAAGGGAAAAATACTTGACAAAATACCCAGTACAGGGTGTTTTGTCAATTTTTGAAGTAATTTCAGAAATTCATAAAACAATCCACTAAAAAGCTGACCAGTGAGACTATCCTGAGAGAAAGCCTTATCTAAAGCTCTTTAATTCATACTAAGTTCAATTTCTGACAATGTGAAAATGCTAACACTGGTAGCATTATAAGCATTATCTTTATTATGAATATTAATAGGATAAACAAATGCTCCACTAGGCTTTCAAACATAAATGGTTTATATATGCTTGGTAGTTGGTGAATAAAATATGTTAAGTTCTTACTTGTCTGAACAAAATCTCATCCTGTGTTATTACAGCCATCTGTCTCCATCCAAATTCTCTCATTAACTGACCCAGGGATGCCCCAGAATATCGAAAAGATAAAATTGTTCTGAAAAAGTTTTTGAATCGACTTCGATCATTCAGGATATCAGCACCAGCTGCATAAGCCAACTGTATGCAAATAATAAATACTGTATAGTGGGTTTATTTCGAGGATAATAAATTTCACAAATGACCCGTATCCGTAAGTTTGCAGAATTAATTTTTGCAAATTTCCACTATTCTGCCATCTTGTACCGTACTAAATTGATTTTCAAAGAATTTAATTTCGCAAATCTAGAAGAATCCACAAAATTTGTTATCCTCAAAAATAACCCACTATACAGTAATAGAAATTAAAGGATTGCATTATTTAAAGCATGTCAACAGAATACAAGTGCAATATGAAGTATGCTGACTTACGTGTGGTATATTCCAATAGTGACTTATTTCTGCTACTGGTATAGTAGCAGGAGAACATCCACATCCAATCAATGACACATAAGTAGTGTCATTGTTTATCAATTGAAAAAAATTATCAAGTGATGTAGTACGATCGCACTGGATAAATTTAAGAAAATATCAATCATTATAAAAGCTTCAGTATACCTTTGAATCCAAAATATGTGTGTAGTTCAGAGTATAGTTCTGTAGAACATCGTCTCTTTCATTAATGAGCTCCAGTGCAAGATCAACTACTGGTATTGCACCACTTAGGACTAAAGGGCCAGACAGTGTAGTTATGTATCCAAAATAGAGACTTTTAGTTTTTTCAGCTGTCAATAAAGAAGAGTAAAGTAATATACACCAAAATAAAAGAAAACATTGCTTTGACATATTTTGCTCCACTTCTCTAGTCTATAGTAGTCAATGCTCTAGGATTGGAGGGTGTGGTTATTTATCAACATGTTAATGTTTAGTAAACTATCTATGATCTTTATCCAAAAACATTCAACTACATAGTACTCATATCTGACCAGTCATAAAAATGATCAAATTAAACAATATTCAGACAGTGTCTAAATATTAATTGTTTAATGCTCTATATACTTAGACATAGCACCTAGATTCAAGATTCTCCATTTGATTATGATGATAATTCTGCTTGCTTGAACATTCAATGTTATTTTAGATGTAATAGGCTGTTTGTGTTAATGCCATAATACGAGACACCAAAGGTGTGTGGCCTCGCCCCTAAAGCTGTTTGGGAGGTGCTAGGCTTAGCTAACCTAAGCCAATATATTTCAATGATATAGATCAGAAGTGGCAGACTGGGTCAGTGTGAAAGTATGATGGAACTCTGGAGTCTGTGCTAAAATTGGTTCATCAATTCCTACTAGCATTTCAAAATTTATCACTTATTTATTCACTATTTATACTTATTGCACTCTCACTTCTAAAAACAACATCATGGATTTGAAAACCACAGCTTTTGTTGTGGCCACTATCTATCAAAAACATACTGTACAAAAAATTAGAAACTGAGGCCAATGGATTGTGCTCATGAGGCCAAGGAATTATCATGACAGCTAGCTTCCTAGCTGCAGCTTGCATGGTTGCAGAAGTATTTTGTTGATGTATTATATAAGTGTGTGCTCTTTTTTTAAAAGGTTTATCTTAATTTTAAAATTCAGTTGTAGTAGACAAGTCAAACTGACTTATTATACTTGACAAAATTATACTGTTAATCATGATTAAGGTTTTAGATAAATTAGTGATAATTCTATAACATTAATTTCCTTTTAGTAAAAAGCAGTGATGCATGGATAGTTCCTAGTGTTATTCATCTTTCTTCTCTACTGACCTCTTTATTTCTAAACCAATGGCTTTGGCCAATGGAGGTGGGACAGCATTACCAACCTAGAGATGAATAATACCCAATAATGACAATGCAATGCATTCTTTGTGAATGCTACATGTAGTATCGTATAGAAGGAAAAGTTGTGGAATTTTATTTTGACACTTGGCAAATTAATGATAAAATCGACCATTTTACTGTATTCTGAACATGCTCAATGTGTGACAAATGGCTGCAAATTCCTCAATATAAATACCACTAATACATTGCAATCATGGAATCGCCAATATTAAGTGCCACCAAATATTCTTCCCCACTATAATCATGGTATAATACTGACCTGTCTGTGTTTATCAAGTATTGTTCCAAAGAAATGGAAAGTATCAGGGAATCCCTGTGACCTGGCACACTCCTTCACACTCACCACTCAATGCTGCTCTGGGTGAAGGACATGACCCTTACAATAAATAAATAATAGTGTAAATTATATTTATATTCTTTTTCTCCTTCTCACTTGCTTCCCCATTGGTTCTGGATTCGTAACTGTCGTACTAAAAAACCCATCTCATTCTAACCTTCCATAAAGCCCCGCTCAATGATTGTGTCTGTTACCTAACAGAAGATACAATAATAATGTAACGGATGTGGCAAAAAATGACTAGGAGAGGATTCTCAATTTTTCCTGATACATATACATGGTTTTATGTTGTGTAGCAAGTTTGAACTGATTCTGATCACAATTGGATTTTTTATGAATTTTTAAAGTTGCTCCAAATGCTATGTACTGTATGTAGTGCTTGTAGCATGTTTTTTAGCTCATTTAGCATGCTTTGTCAGAAACATTGCCTAGTAGTCAATAATTATACTATCTGATTAACTAGGATATTTGTTACAGCTCTAGTAATAATTC
>NW_003550401.1:0-3538 GCF_000090795.2 Amphimedon queenslandica | reverse complement strand
AAGAAATCATTCTCTTGCTTTCTAAGTGTATTCTGCATCTCTTGATTTTGTCCATCACATATGGATGAAATCACATCCAATACTACAACAGCTTGTTCTCTGGCGTTATTGAAACTAGTTTTCTATTATAACACAGTCAGTACAGTGTTCCTTAATGATCATCTTATCTGTACCAAGTGTCCAAATCCTTCTATACAAGCATAAGCACAAACAGAAGTCATCTCTCCTAATTCACTAGAAAAAGTAGCTTCCATAGTCTCTCCAATTATTTCAACTATTACAGGAGATGCTAGCCTCTTTAATAATAACAACAGTAAATATAATCATATTATAAGCAATGACTATACTTCTTGAACTAACCACTGTTTCAGAAGATATGGCATGCCCTAATTCACTCTAAAAAGAAATCACGGGTTATTTCAATAAAAATAGCAACAACTAACTTCTTGTGACTGTCTCACACAGCGTGCACTAGATGATGCTCTAAAATAATTCTTGTGTCTACAAAAAAAGCAATATCACACAATTAACTATGCATGATAATACCTGTAGTGTGGTTGACTTAGAGTGCCATTGGCACTTTTTAAAAGCTTATTGATGCATGCAAAGATTTGTGTATCAGAAATCAAATGACCTGATTATAATTAACAGGAAAAATCATCACTGTACAACTAACTAATTTTTTCTTGTGAATTCTTATTACCAAAATGAAGAAGCCTGGATAAAAATGCTAAAATTTGAGTTAAAATCTCATCCTTTGGATGAAATAGAAGAAACATGATCTGCCAATTAAAATCAAAAGAAAAAATCTAAATCATTCTGGATAATTATTATTAGAAATTGTTAGAAATAATAATTATTATAAATATTATTATACCTTTTCATGAGCACCTGCTTCTATTAGTGCATCTTGGATAGGTTTCACTTTTTTACTGTACTCTCTATAAAAGTATTATTATTAGCTGCTTATCTCTTTAAATTACCAAAAGTTTTACTTTTCAAACAGTTCAGGATTGGATTTCATCAATTTGTGATCGACACTTTTTATCCTGCCATCAACGACACCAACCAAAAGTCTCAGTGACGTTAGCAAGACAAAATCAATGTTAGCTCTCTCTTTTAGTGACAATGGTAGGTGATATTTTCGATCAACTATCCTGTGGAAATTAACAATTGTTTAGTGCAGACATAACAAGAACATAAAATCAGGTCATAAAAGCAGCATAAATAATTAAAATTCATACATGAATACACATCAAAAAATGTAATAGAAATGGACAATTCTCTCATAGTCATTTCTGATAAAATACCCTGTATAGGGACTTTGGCCTGATTTTGGAGCAACTTTAGAAATTCATAAAAAATCCAACTTTGATCGGAATCAGCTCAAACTTTCTACGCAATATAAGTGCATGTATGTGTGTCAGAAAAAATTATAAAAATGGCAAATTCTCTCCTTTCCATTTTTGGTGAAATTTGGCCAAAGACCCTGTACTATAGTACAGGGGATTTGACCCGATTTTGGAGCAACTTTAGAAATTCATAAAAAATTTAACTTTGATTGGAATCATCTCAAACTTTCTATACAATATAAGTACATGCATACGCATCAGGAAAAATTATAAAAATGGCAAATTCTCTCCTTTCCATTTTTGGTGAAATTTGGCCAAAGACCCTGTACTATATAGTACATGGAATTTGACCCAATTTTGGAGCAACTTTAGAAATTCATAAAAAATCCAACTTTGATTGGAATCAGCTCAAACTTTCTATGCAATATAAGTGCATGTATGTGTGTCAGAAAAAAATTATAAAAATGGCAAGTTCTCTCCTTTCCATTTTTGGCAAAATATTTTGATCAACTCTAAAAATTTGTAAAAATCCAAATTTGATCAGAATTAGCTGAAAGTTTCTATGCATCATAAGTACATGTATATGTATCAGAGAAAATTATTTTTAAAAATTCTGTTTTTAATTTTGGCAAAATTTGGCCAAAAACCCTGTACTACAAAGGGTCTTTGGCCCAAATTTTGAGAGCCTTTATAAAAATTTACAATAAAAAATTACTGCTACAATTGTCTTTTATATTACGCTAGCATCATGTAATCTTTACTATTACTATACTATTGCATAAACCTTACCCCATCAAGGGAAGAAGTACTGGACATTCTTTTTTGCCAGTAAATAATTTCATCAGTTCATTAAAACTAGGACCAGACACATGAAGATCTATAACACACAGTCATAATTGATATTTGATAAATATTATTATAATTTAATATAATCCCTTACTTCTAGTGTGACCAGGGTCACTTCCTTCGTAAGTAATTTCTAAGTTTGAGATAAATTTTTGAAATTGAGAATTGAGTTCAATCTCATCGCTTAAATAATGCAACCCTGAACTCACAAGATATTTACTTTCACTTAAAAACAAATTATTTCTTGCCTATAAAAAGGTCCAAGCGTCATTTCATAATAATTATAATAGTCTTACTTCATTTAATTTGTCAATCTGATCCAAAGGCAGTACACTAGCCATTAGATCTACTAACAAAGTCCAGCAATGTACCATTTCAGGGGTTGTCATAAACACAGATGGATGATGCCAGAGTAGCTCCTGCACAATTACATTTTGCATGTAAATATTAGTGTACTGCTAACATACCAAGAAGGAATCGCTGAACAGTTTTAGAGTAGCAATTACAGAAGGACGATATAGCAAACAAGAGTATTCATGTCCACTTGTATTAGATTGAGAGTTTGCTGCTAATACTTGTATACAAAAGGACTGTATCACTGGGAATAGCCCATCAAGCAAGTAACAGAGCAAAGATGACAGTGAGATTGTTCCATTGTAATCGCTTGTCATAAACACATCAAATTCTTTACTTCTCTCATTCCAAGTCTACAAACAAAAATTAATGAAAGAGGACATGATAAAATGACAATATATTTGAACATGTAACATACCAAAAAGCTATAGTGTCGACTGAATAATATCCGAACTTTAATTTTCACCAGCTCCAACTCTTCATCTCTGAGTAATGACAACCTCTTAGACACCAAACCAAGTAGCATTGAACATTCTTCTACATGACTCCAAAAACAACTATAATATAGACAGTCCATTATACACAGGTAGGGTCAGAAACCTGTTTTCCATTAAAGGAACAAATGCCAATAATGACTTTCCCTCTGATCTCTGGTAACTGCAATAAAGAATACGAGCAAAAGGTTTCTTCCTGTCAAACGGGATCTCAGGATTACAAATAATGCTACAAAATGAACATTTCACTATACTACTCACTGCATAATATAAAATTAAATAATTACTTGACTAATTCTTCAATGGAAAATATTGACTGACAAATATTTTCTGAATGTCTACATTCGCCTTCAGAAGTGGTAGCCAATAAATCGGTCATAGTCAATAGCTTCAGCAATTGATCAGGATCATCACTATCCTAAAAGAATTTTCATCAGTTAATAATATTTTAGTAAAATGTATACAACTAACATCTTTTAATACATCTGATCT
>NW_003550400.1:0-3540 GCF_000090795.2 Amphimedon queenslandica | reverse complement strand
AGTCTTAATGAAACAATAATCAGCTTATATAGATCTAACTGTCATGAAAATTACTAGCAACTACGTTACTATGAAGTTTTATAGTCTAATTGAAACTATTATATCAGCTCTAACTGTCAATAAAACTGACACTATAGTAAATGTAATCAACGAAAATAATATTATTGACATAGATCTAATGATCATAAACAGCCTACCTGTTCTGAAACTGCTAAAATGATGAAGTTCTTATCAAAAACTTAAATAGAGCTAATAAAAATTCCCTCCTGATGCATAGATATCATTCTTTCAGACAGATCAGTCAAGTTTCAATAGAGATCCGCGAGCGTTCCGCGTTGATCCGCATTTCAGCCCGATCCGCATTTGATCCGCGTGGATCCGTATTTCAGGCTTGCCCATTATCCGGACCCCTTTGGACAGAGAAAAAATTTGGCCATCTGGATAAGTGAATTCGTCCGGTTAATAAAAATGGGTGTGGCGGTTAAAATATATAGCTTATTTAACCACCACGCCCAAGAATTGGTAGAGGCTGCAGCAAGATGCCACAATTTACGATAGCAAGTGTAGTTAGGGGCCACCATGTATTCAAATCTATTTGGACTCCTTATATTGATGAAGTATTGCAGTTAGAAGTAGAAGACAACAATCCTCATGATCAAAATGCAGTAGTCATTAAGAAAGATGATACCATTGTCGGTAGAGTTCCAAAAGAGTTCTCAAAAGTGATCAATAACTTCATATCCTCTGGGGGAATCGTGGATTGTAAAATAACAGGTAAAAGAAAACTTGGAAAAGGACTGGAAGTTCCTTGCACTTATGTTTGCAATGGGAGTAAGGAGAAAATAGCAATGCTCAGAAAATCCATTGCAAAAATTAAACAATTATAATTGCTCGGGCCGGCAGTATAACATGAATAGTTCATCTCTTATATACATGTACATGTAAATTTGTTGTAATCAAAGTAAAGATAAAGAAGAGCAGACTAAGAAAATAGGAAAAAGAAAATGATATGATTTATTATGACTATTCTTACATGTATTATATATTTTAAAAGTATCTCTATGTTATAACAACACATGTACATGTAATTAATTTACAGACCTCTATGAAAATAGTTCTTGATAGTTGTTTGCTTAAGTAACTGCATTCTCTTTTTTGATGCTAAAATCTGCAATTCTTTAAGCAGTGTTGTGTTATAGACAGTGGCTTCTTCTTGATGCTCTAACCACATCAGGCAGCGTTCAAACATATGAGCAGCATCACTATTTGTTACAGGACATGGAATATCTTCTTCATCAGTTTCTGAATTATCTTCATCTGTAGCTTCATCTTTTTCTTCTCCTTGCATGACGCGTGTCACATAATCACAAATCTCTTCTTCAGATAGAACTTGAAGCCCACTGTGATCTGCATCGCTTTCTAGCCACTGAGCAATCTCAGTTTCCTTTATTGTCATTCCAAGTTCAGAAAAGTAATCTGTAAAAACTTGTAAAGATACATCATCATCACTTGATTCTGGTATAGTGTCTTGTGCAGGTTCATGGTGAAACCTTACTCTCAAACCATGCCATAAGCCAGAGCCACATGAGTTACCAATACTTGATAAACAAAAGTCAGCCTCATATTCACTTTCATCATCAGTTGCTAGTTGATACAATTCTGCTAGTAATGGTGTAGATGGAATAGGTACTTCAGCTCTACTTTTGATGGTTATGATTGGAAGAATTTTATTCCATGACTTTCTAATTGTTTCTTTTGTGACTTCATTCCATGATTCATGAATGAGGTCAACAACTACTTTTAAATTGACCCCTTTCAAAAAGTCTGAAACTGATGTACCACAATCATCCTCAATAATGAGCCTACGTAACAACTTCTTTTTATATCGCTTTTTCACAGCTTGTATGACGCCTTGGTCCATAGGCTGGATTAATGCAGTGACATTGGGTGGTAAAAATTGAGCAAAAATTTTTCCATTCTTACTGACAAGGTCTTCAGGCACAGCATGAGCAGAGCAATTATCAAGGACTAACACGGCTCTGGGCTCCTCTCCTAACTTGTGCAGATTCTCTTGAACATGTGGTACAAATGTCTCATGAAACCATTCAGTAAACTGAGCTGCAGTCATCCATGCATTGCTATGACTAGTATATAAAACAGGTAGCAAATTCATGTCTAGCTTCCTAAAACAAAGCGGACGTCTCGCTTTGCCTATTATGTGAACTGGCAACTTGATTGTGCCTGATGCATTTGAACACAAGTTAAGTGTTATGCGCTCTTTTGATTTTTTTCTTCCTGCAGCAGATTTTTCAAAGGAAGCTGCAAGTGTTGTTTCTGGTAGTAAACGATAGTTTAAACCTGTCTCATCACAGTTAAATATTTGATTTAGCGATAATGCTTCCTTTGTCACCAATTCTCTAAATGATGTGATAAAACTATCAGCTGCTTCTGCATCACTGCATAGCTTCTCTCCTTGCAATGAAAGTTGCCGAATACCATGCCTTTTACAAAATCTCCAGAGCCATCCATCACTTGCTTTAAAACTAGTTGTTTCATTATGTATTCTCTTTGACAGATCAACAGCTTTTTCACATAAAAGTGGTCCACTAACTGGTTCACCTTTCATCCTTTTCTGTTTAAACCAGAGGTAAACGCACTGATCAAGCAAGACATCATCACTTAATTTCATTGTCTTTGTCTTTCTACTCATCCCCATCTCTTCAATATTCTTCTTAAACTTCAATATTGTACCTTTGTTCTTTTTTATATCACCAACAGTGCTCTTTCCTATGGCAAACTTTTCTGCTATCACTGAGTATGAAACACCATTGTCTATCATTTTTAATATCTTTAGTTTTTCTTCAATAGTAAGAACGACCCTTTTACGCTTCTTTTTCTCCACTGCTTTTGATTTGACTGGATCATTCCTTTCTGTTGCGACTGCTGCAGCACCTGCTGTCTTCTTCTCCATTTAAAAAGTAATTAATTAATAAATTAAGCTTATAATTAATTGATTATCAATAAAAATTAATATTAAATAACTGTAATTAATTAATGAAGGCTTCCACGTGGTCACTTCCTGTTGGAATTTTTGAATCCGGATAAACGAGGGTCCGGATAAACGGGGTCCGGATAATCGAGGGTCCACTGTACTAACCACTGGGCAGCCAAATGGACGTTCTTCAATAAGACCCATCTTAAAAACAGAAATAATAATAATAATAATAATAATAATAATACATTAATATTTAAAATGATAAATAAACTAGTACCGTATAGCGGGAAATTTTGGAAGGAAGTAAATTTGGCGAATTTGGCGTTTTGATAGCCATTCGCCAAAATTAAACAAGCCATTTTGAGCCAATATATGCATGCTCAATGGCACGTGGCCACCAATTTGCCAAATAAAATCTGCCAATCACTAAAATTTAGCAATTCGCCCAATTTTATTCTCTCTAAAATTTCTCCAAAAAATACTAATAATAACAATAGCAATATACAAACACATGTATTAATAAATACAATATTTATAACAATAAT
>NW_003550399.1:0-3541 GCF_000090795.2 Amphimedon queenslandica | reverse complement strand
ACCATACAGCTGGAATATTTTCAGAAACTAAATTTGTTGCTTAATTTATTTGCAATTCTTAATATTGGTAGTTTAGCACGACATGTTAGTATAGCATGCACAGAATGATTTGGCTATTTCTTACAGGCTGCTAATTTTCTAATGTATGGTAACTTATTTCATGTACAATTGTACATGTATAAGTACATTTATGTACATATGTACAGTATACTAAAATACTAACTACTGACCTTTCAATGGTTCCACATATACATGTACAGGTATTTCCCTACTTAGCCTTGTATTAATCAACTCATGATCAGGATATACTGTGCTAGGGTACACTCCTCTCTTGTAACGTAACCTCATTCTACACAATAAGTCACATGATATTTATCATGATGTATTTTTACTTACTTGTCTAATTCAAGAACACAATCAATTCCTTGTACCTTTGCTTCTTCAATAATTTGTTTCTTAAATTTATGCACTTGTGTATTCTTAGCAATAATAAAATCCATCATAAACTTACAAAACTAAAACAACATAAAAATAACAACTGAATAATTATTCTTACTTCTGTATTGTAAACTTGTAACAAATATAATTTAATTCTGTACTCTCTTCTTCCTAATGGTCTAGCAGCTCTACCCAGTCTTATTATCAACTACTTGTAGGGTAAATAAAGAAACAAAAAAAGTAAATCAAATAATACACAAAACTACCTCCGATCCAGATTTAGTACCCATTAATGCCTCATCCAATCTCTCCATTTCATATTCTCTGTACTTACTGATTCTATACACTCTAAAACCAGTAAATGGTACAGCAATCAGTGGAACCAGCTCCTCCTTCAATTGAGCTAATGTTATTCTCTTATCAACTTGGACTTGTATCTCTGTATTAAAGAATAGAAGACAAGTTTATTTAGCAATACATTACTTCTTTCTTTTCCTTTATTTTCTTCAGTAATTGAGATAATTTTTATCATCATTCTTTTTTCAGCTTCAGATACATGTACAATAGTGTCATTTCGAGTTGTAGTGTGAGTGGCTTCAGGTTGAGGAGGTATTGTAATGTTCAGCAGTATCCAGTAGATGTGATTCTCAACATATCTGTACATCAAACTATTATGGAATTCTTTTCGATAATCTTCAGGATCTGACGATACATACATATTGAACTGAGAAATGTGTGTGTGTGTGTTAGTGGGCACATGCAAAAATAGGAAAGTGACAAATATACAAAAAATCAGTATAACACAGGTACATGTATTAGCTACATGTATAATCTAATAGTTGCAAAAATATTTGTTTCATTTGGTGTGCTGGCAGTATATTGTATAGGGAAAATGTTGATAAATTACTGTATAGCATATAATTTTTTGGCACAAAATTTTTGTGAGAAGCATTCGTAAATTTCTTTCACCACATGCGTGCATCACATTCCCATGAACCCCTAACATTTCAAAAAGAAAAAAATTTGGAAAAGCCAC
Organism: Amphimedon queenslandica; assembly: GCF_000090795.2. NCBI lineage: Eukaryota > Metazoa > Porifera > Demospongiae > Haplosclerida > Niphatidae > Amphimedon > Amphimedon queenslandica. The sequence continues at coordinate 2,067 of NW_003550399.1, read as the reverse complement.
AAATATTCTTCATGCAAATTATAGTGCTACTGAGAACAAAGTAGAGCAGTAGTCTATTTGAGGCAGCAAAAATTTCAAAAAAGCACAAAGTTGCATGCAATAATGCTACCCCATAACTTTTATCCCTTGCAGTTAGCATGTACCTGTCTGTGTTGTCTGCTGAAAGTAAATGGATATCCTTGATAAAGCATCTTCTCTAAACAACTTTCTACATTTGTAATATCTCGAACTGAAGTAGCATACATGTAGCCATATTCCTTCATTAATAATCTCAAGCACAATAAATTGATATTAAATAACTAGAAAAAGAAAGGGACTGGTTCAAGGGAGGAACAATATAAATCTTTCCTCTTACTTCTCCTATATATTGTTTTAACTCTCCAACAGTCCAACATTCTTCACCTCTCATTCGTTTAGCTGGTTTTACTTCACCAGATGACAGATCAACCATTGATATCTTTAGATTAATACCTATACATGTACACCATTGAATGTAGATAGTAGTTCATCAGAGGCATTTTTGTATTTCTTAAATTTTTCATTTTCTTTACGAGTTTCTAAGAATAGTCTAAAATAATAATAAGCTCCATCCCCACCAGCAATCTCTCCAATAGTTAGATGCTGAGACTAAATTTAAGGATAAGATGATAAGACAATACAAAGGGCACTAGATGTATAGTGTAGAGAAGAATCAGTCAAGGAGGGCTTGAGATGCATTTATATTAAAAATATCAACCCCCCCTTAAACTGCTAGAGTGCTTGCAGTACTACAAGTGTTGTTTTGGCTTTTATAAATACAAAAAAGGGTTAAACTCTGTAATTTTAATATGATCACAAAACTAAAAAATAAAATTTTGAAGAATATACAGTAGATAAAACTCACTTCATCATGATCAAAGGACTGATGCATTACATCATTCTGATAATCATAGTTAACTAAACGACATCTCTCAATAGGAATATGAGGAGCTAATTCCATTAACTGAAAAACAAAAAGCAAAAATAAAGAGAAATAGATCAACTAACCTCATAAGCTTTATCCAGTACTGTGGGTAGTAATTCATCTTTATGAACTCTAAGTGTTGACTTCTTTAATTTACCAGTAACAGGATGTTTGCAATGCACTTTGAACTATACAATAAAAGTAATGTACTGAGTGTACTCATTGTCTCAGTCTCTCTTACTGCACAAATTTGATTCTCCACTTCATCATCACTCAGACTATCATACTCAATCTCTTCACCCTCAGTCTCTTTCAAATCTAATTGACAATAAAATGATGAATACACATCATCAATTAAACCTTTAATATCTTTTATAATCTTCTCATTGCGTTCTCTTTCAGTAATTAGTTCCATATTCATCAATGTTATTCTTTCTTGTAATTTCTCTATTATTCTTTTATTATCTACCAATGGCTGATAGTCTGGTCTTGTCATTGCTTCAAGATGAAATTTGCAGTCATCAATTTCAAAAACCATTCCTCTTCTCACTTTGCTAGCAGCTTTAATACATTATATAAATATCAATATAATTGAAAAAACTACTCTAACCTGAACCAGTATTACTAGAAAGTGATCTCAAATACTCAACCTTCATTTTTGATAATTTGTTTGACAATTTTTTGTTTTCTTTCAGTATCTCATTAAAATGAGAGCTCAATACGGTCAACTCTTCATAAAGTGGTTCTTCCTATTAATAATTATTACAATTAATACAAACTAATGAGATATACTTCAACTTCTTTAATTGATTCAGTATCACCTTGAATAGACAATGATTCTACCTAATAATTGAAATACTTGATCAACTACATGTACATTTATTTTGGTGAATAAAAATTTGGTGCAACGTACAAACTACATGCAAAATCTGCTGAATTTATGGGAAAATTCATCTACATGGTATCTTATACCATATAGTGCAAGATTTTTTAGGGTGGCAAATTTTGCAAATTCGAGCTTTGTAAAACTATAGTGACTCCCTGCCATCTTGTACCATGCATAAATCAATTTTTGCAAATGTACTTCAAAGAATCATGAAATGCGTGCAATAGCCCTCAAAATT
>NW_003550398.1:0-3541 GCF_000090795.2 Amphimedon queenslandica | reverse complement strand
GCTAATCTTAAATTTTTTGCATTTTGCCAAATATTATGACAGAGCCATAGCAATCCTAAAATTCCACTAACTTTATGATGGGCAATATTTATTTCGCATATTTTTATTAGTATAATTGGTGAAACTGATCCTAATGGATACTGGATAATACAAGACACTGCAGTACCTGAAGCATTAGAAGGAGAGGGAGAGGAGGAGAAAAGAGGACCAGAGACAATATACATGTACGAGGGAAGAGACTATTCTAAAGTTGATGAGAAAGACCAAAAAACATTTAAAGAATTATTATCAGGTTAGGTATATGTACTGGGTGTAAAGGAACAATATTCATAGCAGCAAAAACATACTTTATGGGTAATTTTTTAAGGTCTGGCTTAATTTTTGGCTTAAATACTGTACAAGATGATTTATAGGTGAGAGTAATATTTGGCGAATTTGCCTGTGGAAAGTTAATTGGCAAATTTTATTATAACGATTTGTGCCACATGCCTTGAGCATTCTCAGATTAAAACAAAATGGTGGATTTTATATTGGCGATTTCTTCATAAAACCTCCAATTTCTAATATTAACTCCTCACCAGTAAATCATCTTGTATGGTATTATTATTATTATTATTATTATTATTATTATTATTATTATTATTATTATTATTATTATTGTCTAGAACGGTGCAATGATTGATCCTCCTTTTGATATACTTCTTGTTCATTATGAGCTATTGATGATGATTGCAATTTTTTTGTTCTTAAAGACACAAATTTCTTACAAAAGTGACTTTTGTTGTACATATACTTGTGTCAGTTCATATTGGCAAGTTTTAATTCAAAATGTGCCAAACCAAAATTAATTATAATTATTACTATAATTTTCCTCTGTAAGATGCATGCATCTACATGTAACTAGTGTACTAATGTTTTATTTAGAATGATATTTGCTCCAAATAAAACTATTAGCATTCTCCCTCGGCTACCAAAAATTATGTTATTGTTTGGGCCTTCTTGGCCAAATTCTAATGTAATCATAATGTAGACACGATACAGTAGTCTATTAATCGATGTCTAATTGATTTTTCAGGTTCAGTTGGAGACTAGTTGATGAATACAAAATACCATATAGGGGCTATATTTCACTGGAAATAAATTTCACGTTTTCATTAAATTCAAAAAATTAAATTCCACAAAAGAGGTGTGGCACACTAGGAAAAATGGCTGCAGAAGGTAGGATTCACGAAAATTTATACCAACAAATGGCAAATCAGGACAAATTCGCAAAATTTTATACCAACAAAATAAAACCCCTATACGGTAATTAATGTCATCAAGATCAAAAAAAAACCAGACCAAAATACAAAACAAAAACCTAATATCAGATGTCAAAAAAACAAAGCAAAATTATAATTATTATCTACTGATACTACTAAGTACTAATAATACTTAAAATCCACTATTGGTAGTGGTTTGCATAGTCGTCGCTTTCTGAATCTATCACTCAATGTCTTCTTTTGATCTTTAAAAGTATTCAGTAGGAGAGAAGGAATAGGGTATCCGGTATAAATCCCAATGTATTCAAGTGATGGATGGATGAAAATAGTTCTATATAAATGTTGTACTACTTCTATCCAGTTAGGTTGAGATGACCAGCACGGATTGAAGTATTCACACTTTATTCCCAGTAGTCTGATGGTTGTTTGTGTCTGTAACATATTAGTAACAGCAGGCAGTAACTGTTCATAAAACAATGATGCCACAATTTTTTTCTTCTCTTCCGAGCTATATGATTCAAAAAATCCCTGAACTGGTACAAAGTTCATTTTAAGCTCTTTGAAAGAAATTTTTTTTGAGAGAAAAAACCTCTTATATTTTCTGAAGTCTCATGATTATAACCTTCATCAATAGGCAGGGGAATGGAAACACTCAACTGCTGTAGACTGGTGTTGCCTTTGAGACCTTCAACTAGGTATTGTAAAGGAATTTGAATGTCACTCTGCAACCAGTCAGTATCTAGGCATTTTAGTACTTTGTTTTGTGTTAGCATGTTTTTTAGAATCATTGCTGGTGCCAGCAGAAATAATAATATGCTTTGAAAACGAGACTCCTCACTATCCTCATTAGAGTTAAAATCTGGTAAGCTGCCAAAAAATGCTTCATACCCTGACTTTACATTCAGAGCTTTAAGTGTAGTATTGGTTTCTAGAATAGAAAATAGACACATAAGCTGAACTGTGTCTGGCAATAAAGTAAGTGTATGTAGACTGGGATGAGACTCAAATAGAAGATGTGGTGGGTATGGATCATGTAGTATCAGACAGTGTAATCCTTTGAAATGAGGAAGGAGTGATGTCATCAGTTCTTTACCCTTCCCTCCTATTTCTAGAGCAGTCAGTGGTGTGTTCACCTCTACTATATTCAGTGGTGATGGTAGGAGTACATCATCTATGTGTAAAGAAAGAGCTTGTAATGTTTTGTTGTCCTTCAGTAACTGCTCTATTACTCCATCAGGAAGAGGAGGAGGAGGATCATATATAACTAGATGTAGTGTTAATGATGTTATTGTTTTATTTCTTGCTACTCCTCTAATGATACCGGTAATAGTACATGTTATTTCCTTCAATCCTGTGTACTGAATATTGATTTCTTGTAGTGTTGAATTCATCTCTATGCATTTCTCAAGTTCAGTGCACTTGTCTGTGTAGTATGTATTGTTAACTGTTGGTATCCTAGAACTGCCCATTGTCAAGTGCAATATCTTCAATTGAGGAAGATTAAAGAACTGTAACAATACAAGGCATGGAACATATTGACCACTTTCTAATCCACAATAGCCCTCCTGAATATTGTATAGAAGTGGTGTCTGGAGTATATTATGTGTTAATTCACCAGAGGATCTATCAAACCATGCCTCGAGTCTCTTACACTGGATCTGTAGTGAGTTATTGTCAGTGAAGACTGATAGTTCCTGGTGAGATACATTCCCTAGGTGCAAGTGATTCCATGTTGTGTTGGAATTGTTTATACAATGACTGAGACACAACCAGTCAAACAATGATAATGATACCCTATCCAGACACAGTGAGTGATTGTTGATAGATTTTGCTAATACTTGACACAATGTTGTGTTCTGTGATTCATACACGAGTTGAAGAAGAAGAATGGGAACATTGTCGAAATCAATAGAGCTGACATGATCATCATAAGTGCTCTGTCTAATCTCAGGATTCTGATAAAAGTAGGAGAGATGACAAGTCTCAAATCCAAACAATGGTTTCCTCTTACACTGTAAATCAAGCTGTTTATTAAAATACTGTTGATAGCTCTTATGTTCAAGGTGAGTTAGACCTGCCACAAACCTCAAGCACATTCGAAAGTGATCATCATCAAAGTGATTATTAAATATTTTTTCTGTCTTCTTCTCATGCTTAGCTATCCACCATGCAGCTAGAAATTCCTGTACACTCAAGTGAAAGAATTGACAAGTCTTGCTATCATATTCTATGAATGCTGTCATCAATCCAAGATAGTCTTCCTTCACTGCTTCAATCAG
>NW_003550392.1:0-3549 GCF_000090795.2 Amphimedon queenslandica | reverse complement strand
GTGCAAATGAGTGAAATAACTAGCCCTGCCCAGTCTACATTTGAAGCTCGAAGTACGCCTTTAATGGCTCAATCAGTTTTGGAACCTATTTTTAGTGGAAGGACTTTAAGTAAGTGTGGAATTACAATAATAATAATTTTACTGTAATATGATTGCTGTAGACATTATTGATCTTAATGAAGTGATTGCATTACTTGAGAAGCATCACTACAGCAAGACATCATATCATCAACTTGGCCTACGTCTTAAATTGTCTCACAATACACTAGAGAAAATAAAGAAAGATCATGGAGGAATAGATCCTTGTTTCACAGAGTGTTTGGCTAGCTGGTTACGTAAAGCTGATGGTGTGGAGACTCCAACAATAGATACACTGATAGCTGCTCTTAGAGAAATAGGAGAGAATGCTGTAGCTGATGGTATTAATGGAGAAAGACAAAGTGTGATGTTTTACTTTAAATATTCACTAGTTCATTGATTGCTTTTCTTTTACTTAGATATATGTATTGCTGTGTCAAAAAGTAAATTTTCAGATAGACCATCATTAGCCACTCCCCAAATGTTGCCTAACAGTGAAAGTGAGCCAGTAGCATTGTACTCTAATTCTGTTATAGATGATGCATGTCTGAGAGGAGATGCAATTTTTGCTTGCTTACTCTAATAAATTATGAACTGAAGTATATACCGTGTTGCCTGATTACATGCCCAGTTCAAATAAACGTACTCCCTTAAATATTCTGACTATACATGCGCACATTTAGTACCCAGTTTAAGTAGCCAAGTTGTTTAGATTATTCCAAATAACACAAATATCACAAGGTCATAGGTTAGAGTTATTGTTTTGGCAGTTTTATTTCTTTTATGCAATTTTTAATAAACATCCAGGCTTCTAATCAAGCAAATGCGGTACATACTTTTACTTTATCTGTCATAATGTAGGGCATTCACCACAGCCATTGCTTGTTAATCCAGGTAAGGAGAGATAGCAACAGAGTAACTAGCTTATGTACATATTGTTTTTAGGTGTTCGTAACCTTGAGCGCAGAATTGATCAAGTTCCTAATTTGCGAGACATTGCTAATGAATTGCAGAATAAGTTTGATTATCTTGTTCTTGCTGTGAAAAAGTCACTTGAAAGTAATTCCATTGATGTAGAAGATGCAAAAATGTTGATACATGGATGCTTAAAGAGAAAAACTACTGCCGTTCCTGAGTTGATGCCCTGCATTGATATTCTTGAGGGGGTTAATGATTTTAAAAGCTTTTTTGATTTTTTAAGCAAGCATGATTTCATTGGCTACCTCAATTACAGAAACTAATTGAACTGGTTAAAGATGATAATGAGATTAGCAGACGATTTTTTGAATATGAAAAAGAATACGCTAAATTATTGAGTGCAGCTTCCTTTGAAGATTTGATACCTTTCTTTGAACAACAATCTGATTTATCTCCTACTGCTCCTCTTGGTTTACCTTATATCTGTTTTCGTCTTGGTTCCCCTTGGCTTCATTCTCGATTTTATACCTGGGTCTCAACCTTTGGTGAATTTTCATGGTCATATTATGCAATTCTTAAACAACTAAGAAAAAATTGTGTTATCATCACTTATGCTATACTACCATGTGTTCTTAATGATGTCAGGAGAGATCTCAAGGATCCACTAATCCTGAAGAAGCTAAAAGACCACAATATTACTGTAATTGAATTACCACAAGAAGAAGAAGGTACATATAAGATAATGCAGTATATAAAATTATTTTTATTTTCTATTTTTTACATAAGATTTTGATGGCAAGGAAGAAGGTACATGTGTACTTTTATATAAATAGCTTTCATTGGTTGTATACAATTATCTTTTATATTTAATGCTTCTTCAGTTATACATGCCACATCATCTGAGGAAAACATTCCCACCACAAGCACTACTTTGGTAGGTATAGCACATATACATGTACAGTTACAGTAAGATTTTAATGTACATGTATGCATACGCACATGTAACTAATTACTATCATACAGTGTATAGTGGAAAATTTTTTTCAAGAATCTATTCAAAAAAATTAATTTTGTAGCCTTTAATATTTGTAATTTTCTGCTTTTCAACCATTTTGAACCTTATTAAATTAATTTTTGTGGATTTTATTTTTGTGAAATTTGAAAAAACGTGAAATCCATGAAAATTTTGGGCCACAAATTTTTTTGCTACACAAGGGATGTAATTTACATGTAGTTATTAAAGTACATGTAGTTAATTTGTTATAATTTGTGTAAACATTATGAATATTGTTGTGCAACTAGTTTGTTGTGCTTTTTTTCTTTTGTTGTCAATTCAGTGATAAGCTGTTGATTCTGCTAACAATTACATGTAAGTAGTACTGTCTATACTAAGTTTGTATTACATTGCACAGCAAAATAGATCATATAATGAAACATAAAATATAGTGGAAATATTTGGTGGCACTTAATATTGGTAATTTCATGATTGCAATGTATTGGCGGTCTTTATTGTGTAAATGAGTAAATACCTTAATCTTAATTTTATAGACAATTGAAGCTAATATACAGCAATAATTTTCTCTTTTTAAATAGAGGGCCGAGGTTGCATCAATTGAGAAAAAAGCTAAAAGTTCTAGTCTGGTAAGATGATAAATTGTATATTAGCTTTACATATAATTACATATGTAGGGAAGAGAATTGATAAAGTCCATAGAATCTCATAGTAAACTTGAGGAGGTTATTGGTCTACTTGAAGCTGGAGCTGATCCTAATGTTACTGAGGTTTGTAGCTACATTTATATTGTAGCATTTAAATTGTTATCGTAGTATCCATCTGGTGGCTCTCCTGCACTTATTATAGCCATTGAAAAAGATAATATTGATATTGTTAAATTGTTACTGGAGAAAGGAGCTAATCCTAATGTTACTAAGGTTTGTAGCTGTACATGTATACTGTAGTATTCTAATTTATTATAATAGTATACATCTGGTGGCTCTCCTGCTCTTATTATAGCCATTGAAAAAGATAATACTGATATTGTTAAATTGTTACTGGAAAAAGGAGCTGATCCCAATGTTACTAAGGTTTGTAGCTGTATTTAAATTTATGTATGTACTTTTAAATTTGTTATATTAGTATCCATCTGGTGGCTCTCCTGCTCTTATTATAGCCATTGAAAAAGGTAATACTAATATTTTTAAATTGTTACTGGAGAAAGGAACTGATCCTAACGTTACTAAGGTTTATAGCTACATGCAAGGGCGTAGGGAGAAAAAAAGGAAGGGGTAGGCTATGAGCAGAAAAGGGCGTGTGAAGCGCACCGCCGATTTGGCCACGCCCACTTTTACGGCTGCGAAATGGGCGTGTTCTCGCAATATGGAGTTTCATTTACTCTAATATCTATGCATGGTTCTCGCAACTGCTTCACACTCAGACTCAGATGAGGACTCGGGCAAGACTCAAGGTAGCAGCACAATCAACAAAATCATCATTCACAAGATCATCATCTTCAATCTCCTCATGCTCATCTTCAGTACAAATAGTCTATATGG
>NW_003550391.1:0-3550 GCF_000090795.2 Amphimedon queenslandica | reverse complement strand
AGGGGTGGGGTCTGAAACCAGCCTAATGCAGTCCAATGGCACTGGTAGGGGTAGGGGTGAAGGCCAAAACTTTGACAGGCTGCCGCTTGGAGCCTATTGGAGATGTAAAGCTGAAATTTGCACTGAAGGTACACGCCCATCTGAAGTTGCTGTGTTCCAATTTTCAGCTTCCTATCTTGAAAACTCTGCCAGTTACAGCACTTTTGGTCTCAAACTTTTTCCCCACACCAAAAAATATGCGATTTTCTTCTTGAAAATTTGGGTGAAACTTCAAATGTCGATTTTCTCGAAAGTTTGACAAAAAATCGAATTTCGGTTTCTGAACAAAATAGATGGGGGACATGTTAAACTGTCGTTTGCAACAAAAATTATACCTCTAGGGTCAAAATTGGCCGAGTTATGGCCATTTTAGTGGAGGGGTGGGGTCTGAAACCAGCCTAATGCAGTCCAATGGCACTGGTAGGGGTGAAGGCCAAAACTTTGACAGGCTGCCGCTTGGAGCCTATTGGAGATAGAAAGTTGAAATTTGCACTGAAGGTACACACCCATCTGAAGTTGTTGTGTTCCAATTTTCAGCTTCCTATCTTGAAAACTCTGCCAGTTACAGCACTTTTGGTCTCAAACTTTTTCCCCAAACCAAAAAATATGCGATTCTCCTCTGGAAAATTTGGGTGAAACTTCAAACTCGTTTTTTTCGAAAGATTTAAAAAAATCCGAATTTCTGTTGTCGCCTGAAATAGATAGCAGACATGTTAAACTTTCTTTAGAAACAAAAATTATACCTCTGGGGTCAAAATTGGCCGAGTTATGGCCATTTTAGTGGAGGGGTGGGGTCTGAAACCAGCCTAATGCAGTCCAATGGCACTGGTAGGGGTAGGGGTGAATGCCAAAACTTTGACAGGCTGCCGCTTGGAGCCTATTGGAGATGTAAAGCTGAAATTTGCACTGAAGGTACACACCCATCTGAAGTTGCTGTGTTCCAATTTTCAGCTTCCTATCTTGAAAACTCTGCCAGTTACAGCACTTTTGGTCTCAAACTTTTTCCCCACACCAAAAAATATGCGATTTTCTTCTTGAAAATTTGGGTGAAACTTCAAATGTCGATTTTCTCGAAAGTTTGACAAAAAATCGAATTTCGGTTTCTGAACAAAATAGATGGGGGACATGTTAAACTGTCGTTTGCAACAAAAATTATACCTCTAGGGTCAAAATTGGCCGAGTTATGGCCATTTTAGTGGAGGGGTGGGGTCTGAAACCAGCCTAATGCAGTCCAATGGCAGTGGTAGGGGTGAAGGCCAAAACTTTGACAGGCTGCCGCTTGGAGCCTATTGGAGATAGAAAGTTGAAATTTGCACTGAAGGTACACACCCATCTGAAGTTGTTGTGTTCCAAATTTCAGCTTCCTATCTTGAAAACTCTGCCAGTTACAGCACTTTTGGTCTCAAACTTTTTCTCCAAACCAAAAAATATGCGATTTTCTTCTTGAAAATTTGGGTGAAACTTCAAATGTCGATTTTCTCGAAAGTTTGACAAAAAATCGAATTTCGGTTTCTGCACAAAATAGATGGGGGACATGTTAAAGTTTAGTTTGCAACAAAAATTATACCTCTAGGGTCAAAATTGGCCGAGTTATGGCCATTTTAGTGGAGGGGTGGGGTCTGAAACCAGCCTAATGCAGTCCAATGGCAGTGGTAGGGGTGAAGGCCAAAACTTTGACAGGCTGCCGCTCGGAGCCTATTGGAGATAGAAAGTTGAAATTTGCACTGAAGGTACACACCCATCTGAAGTTGTTGTGTTCCAAATTTCAGCTTCCTATCTTGAAAACTCTGCCAGTTACAGCACTTTTGGTCTCAAACTTTTTCTCCAAACCAAAAAATATGCGATTTTCCTCTTGAAAATTCGGGTGAAACTTCAAAGTCGAATTTCCCGAAACTTTTTCCAAAATACGAATTTCTGTTTTCGACTGAAATGGATAGGGGACATGTTAAAGTTTAGTTTGCAACAAAAATTATACCTCTCGGGTCAAAATTGGCCGAGTTATGGCCATTTTAGTGGAGGGGTGGGGTCTGAAACCAGCCTAATGCAGTCCAATGGCAGTGGTAGGGGTGAAGGCCAAAACTTTGACAGGCTGCCGCTCGGAGCCTATTGGAGATAGAAAGTTGAAATTTGCACTGAAGGTACACACCCATCTGAAGTTGTTGTGTTCCAAATTTCAGCTTCCTATCTTGAAAACTCTGCCAGTTACAGCACTTTTGGTCTCAAACTTTTTCTCCAAACCAAAAAATATGCGATTTTCTTCTTGAAAATTTGGGTGAAACTTCAAATGTCGATTTTCTCGAAAGTTTGACAAAAAATCGAATTTCGGTTTCTGCACAAAATAGATGGGGGACATGTTAAACTGTCGTTTGCAACAAAAATTATACCTCTAGGGTCAAAATTGGCCGAGTTATGGCCATTTTAGTGAAGGGGTGGGGTCTGAAACCAGCCTAATGCAGTCCAATGGCACTGGTTGGGGTGAAGGCCAAAACTTTGACAGGCTGCCAATCGAAGGCTATCAGAGATGTAAAGCTGAAATTTGCACTGAAGGTACATACCCATCTGAAGTTGATCTGTTCCAAATTTCAAGTGGCTGCCATGCAAACTCTGTCTGTGGCAGCACTTTTGGTCTCCGATTTTTTCCCCAAAGCAAAATATAAGCTATTTTCTCCCTGAAATGGAGGGTGGAACTTCAAAGTCGATTTTCCCGAAAGTTTGACAAAAAATCGAATTTCGCTTTCTGAACAAAATAGATGGGGGACATGTTAAACTGTCGTTTGCAACAAAAATTATACCTCTAGGGTCAAAATTGGCCGAGTTATGGCCATTTTAGTGAAGGGGTGGGGTCTGAAACCAGCCTAATGCAGTCCAATGGCACTGGTTGGGGTGAAGGCCAAAACTTTGACAGGCTGCCAATCGAAGGCTATCAGAGATGTAAAGCTGAAATTTGCACTGAAGGTACATACCCATCTGAAGTTGATCTGTTCCAAATTTCAAGTTGCTGCCATGCAAACTCTGTCTGTGGCAGCACTTTTGGTCTCCGATTTTTTCCCCAAAGCAAAATATAAGCTATTTTCTCCCTGAAATGGAGGGTGGAACTTCAAAGTCGATTTTCCCGAAAGTTTGACAAAAAATCGAATTTCGCTTTCTGAACAAAATAGATGGGGGACATGTTAAACTGTCGTTTGCAACAAAAATTATACCTCTAGGGTCAAAATTGGCCGAGTTATGGCCATTTTAGTGAAGGGGTGGGGTCTGAAACCAGCCTAATGCAGTCCAATGGCACTGGTTGGGGTGAAGGCCAAAACTTTGACAGGCTGCCAATCGAAGGCTATCAGAGATGTAAAGCTGAAATTTGCACTGAAGGTACATACCCATCTGAAGTTGATCTGTTCCAAATTTCAAGTTGCTGCCATGCAAACTCTGTCTGTGGCAGCACTTTTGGTCTCCGATTTTTTCCCCAAAGCAAAATATAAGCTATTTTCTCCCTGAAATGGAGGGTGGAACTTCAAAG
>NW_003550390.1:0-3553 GCF_000090795.2 Amphimedon queenslandica | reverse complement strand
TTGCTCGAGTGTAGGCTTGCCAGAAAACAATGGTACTAAGTTATAGATCTAACCACATTAGGCATATTTACTAATTTGCTAATTTGTTTATCTTCTTCAAAGGAAATTGTCTTGATGCCGTACACATTAATAGTGGTCGCGTCAGAGGCAAGCAAGTTTGTGGGACTACTAGCAGCAATTGTTTTCCTGATATTAATGAAGCTGGGGGTAGTCTCATACAAATTACCTTTACTAGTGGGCAATGCTGTCAAGATTGTGGCTATAGATTCTGGGTTAGGTGTGTGCCTCACACTGGATATTATAAGAGGAGTGTTAGGGAGCCTGTTGAGGTATGATCATGGAATAAAGTAATATTCTATTGCAATAATTATGTATATATAGCTTGAAGAAGAAGAGGACATTAAAGGTGCTCAGTTACCAATTAAGAAGACTTTTAGATCAGTAGTTCCATTTGGTGCAGTAATGACTTATACTAATGGAACACTTACGGTCAAACTAGGAGTGAGTATACCTATATGTAGGTGTTCATTGTATGTCACATACTCACTTTCAGAAATTGACGCTTCAAGAGAGAAAGACTCCCAAACTTCAAGTGAGAGATGACATAGCCTATGGTCCTGGGGTACTGTTTGAGGCTAAGAGAACTGCAAATAGATCATTTGTGGGCTATGGTAAGCTGTATGATAGTAAGCAGTAAATAATAGCTGAGATAATTCTTATATCAGGAATAATGACAATTTATCCTGATCGGATTCATTACTATCAACAAGGCATTCCACCTCAGGTTAGCTCTATCATCTGCTTAATATATTGCGATCTTTTATTTGAAATTATAGGAAGAACCAAATAGTACGGAGAAGGAATTTATCAAGACCGTAATAGCTAGTATCAAGTCAAAAGTGAAGAGTTTCATAGTTGTCAACACGTCACTTGAGACAGGACATCGTGGTCCAAGTATTTTTACAATTACCCTAATTATTAATTTTTTGGTTATTTTTAGATGGGCCTGGTGCTTCTTCTTGTCAGTGTTCACATTACCGACCACCACCTGGCGTAGCACCGCCTCCAGGGCCGAACAAAACTCCAGGAGGATCCCACTGTAAGATCTAGATCTACTTGTTGCAGTTTAAAATTTTTTTTCATTTCTATTGCAGTTCTTAAGGATGCTAGGTACTATGCCAAATACAGCAATAAACCAATTGTCAAGTATTGGGCTAAACTTTACTTGAAATATTACGACAACAAACCTGCTACACTTGGACCGCCCACTCAAGCACCTACTACAGCATCAACAGCTCCTCCCACTAGGGGACCTCCATCAATAGCTCCACCAACTGAGAGACCTCCGGCTTCTCGAGGACCCATCAAACCCGGGAATCCTACAATAGGACCTCCTACGTTAACCTCTACCCACTGATAAGAACCTCAGCTCAATGTAACTTACAACTTTGCTGTTTAAAATTTAAAATCAAGAAATAATTGTTTAAATTTTAAGTTATTGTAGTCTGCACTCTACATGAGCAAGTCTGGCAAATTAATTTTAGCACTACATTTTCTGATATAGATCTATATGTTCTCATTTCATGTAGCTGATTCTGATCTTCTTCCTGACTATTAGTACCCTATAGGGTCCCCTGGGGATTATGCAGTTTCATTATGATGCTATCAGTGATGCCTGATGAGAATGACTAGCTCTCTGATTACAGGATAAACTGTTTGATCCCCTAGTGCCTAATAGGGATAAAACCTTCAACAAAATGACGATTGAATTTTTAGGTGTGCCTTGAGGTGTGCATAAGTGTGTAAACTATCAGTTACAGTTTTGTCATGATTTGATAATAACATGTGGGCAGTTGTATTTACTCATAGGTACCGTATTGTCTGGATATTTGCTTGCTCAAAGGCCTGTGTGTTGGTTACTGTTAAAAGCAAAAACTATATAAAGGATCAAGGAGATAGTTGCAATTCAAACAGTAAACTATTAGCAGTCAGTGGCAGTCTTATGATGAACACTTCAATGTATTTGAAAGAGCACTGCTGGTACCTGCTACTTGTGGTGTTAATTGTATCTTCTAATGGTGTATCTGGTTGTACCTGTGGTCCAGACAAAAACATTGACATTGATGCTGTGAACTTTTTTGGGAGTAGACACAAGTCAATCAAGAACAAACTAGGAAGAACTTCAAGGTATGCTGTGTAAATGTATTAGTCTATCTTATATAATATATCTCATTGTAGCAATCAGTTGTGTGTCCCTTATTTTATGGGGAGTCCCTTTAAGCCTTCTTTTAATGAAAATGATATCAAAAGAGCTATTGTGAAGCAATCCTGTGATAAAAACCATGACGGATCCATTGACTGCCTCATTGAGGATCCATACTTTTCCTTATCAGATCAATGCTATCCACCAAAATACTTCTGCATTCATCAAGTGATGTGTCCGTTGGATCATGTAGCAACAATACATTGCTCAAGTGTAGGCTTGCCAGAAAACAATGGTACTAAGCTATAGATCTAATCACATTAGATATATTTACTAATTTGCTTATCTTAGGAAATTGTCTTGATGCCGTTCACATTAATAGTGGTCGCATCATAGACAAAAAAGTTTGTGGGACTACTAACAGCAATTGTTTTCCTGATATATATGAAGCTGGTGGTAGCCTCATACAAATTACCTTTACTAGTGGGCAATGCTGTCAACATTGTGGCTATAGATTCTGGGTTAGGTGTGTGCCTCACACTGGATATTATAAGAGGAGTGTTAGGGAGCCTGTTGAGGTATGATCATAGAACAAGGTAATATGTATGTTGCAATAATTATGTATATATAGCTTGAAGAAGAAGAGGACTTTAAAGGTGCACCAGCAGCCCAACTGCCAATAAAAAAGCCTTTTAGATCAGTAGTTCCATTTGGTGCAGTAGTGACTTATGCTAATGGAATACTTACTGTCAAATTAGGAGTGAGTGCATATAACATGATGAGGTTATTGTATGTCACATACTCACTTTCAGAAATTGAAGCTTCAAGAGAGAAAGACTCCCAAACTTCAAGTGAGGGATGACATAGCCTATGGTCCTGGGGTACTGTTTGAGGCTAAGAGAACTGCAAATAGATCATTTGTGGGCTATGGTAAGCTGTATGATAGTAAGCAGTAAATAATAGCTGAGATAATTCTTATATCAGGAATAATGACAATTTATCCTGATCGGATTCATTACTATCAACAAGGCATTCCACCTCAGGTTAGCTCTATCATCTGCTTAATATATTGCGATCTTTTATTTGAAATTATAGGAAGAACCGAATAGTACAGAGAAGGAATTTATCAAGACCGTAATAGCTAAACTCAAAACAAAGATGAAGAGCTTTATAGCTGTTAGCAAGCCAAAGGCACGACGTAGTTCAGGTTTATAATTTTGTTTTACAGTTATTAATTATCGTTATTTTATTGGTTTATAATGTAGATGACCCTGTAGCTTCTTGCCAGTGTAGCTCTAGATACATACCATCAGGAGTAAAACCTCCTCCAGAACCTCCAGGACGATCATA
>NW_003550389.1:0-3553 GCF_000090795.2 Amphimedon queenslandica | reverse complement strand
TGACTTACAGACACCTTGGCATTCTTACTACAAGGTTCACCATCATCAATTATACCAGTCACTTGAATCTTTCTCTTCTTTCCTTTACTTTTCTTGATTTGAGGTAAGTCTTTTCGAAATTTACTTCTCAGCCTGTTAATTTCATTAATGCACAGATTACTAACTTTAACAGAGAGAGGATCAAATGATAATAAATGTAATCCATTTAATGTGCGTACACGAGACAATGCAACATATGCCGTACCATCCCCAAAAACATCAGTAGATAAATCAATAATGGCTGTATCTAGTGAGAGGCCCTGACATTTATGTATAGTAATAGCATAAGAAAGTATAAGGGGAAACTGTTTCCTATGTATATACAAATTCTTAGATAGCATAAATCTAGATGTAACCCTTTCTATGTCACAAGGTACATCAATATGATCAAATTTGATTGATATACGTGTAGCATAAATACTCATTACTGTACCAATGGCACCATTAACTAATCCTACAGTCACATCAATATTACGTCTTAGCATTACTCTACAGCCTACTGCTAAAGACAATACAGTTTCTAAACCAGCTGTTTTGCTTAGTTGATCTTTTAGTTTCTCTAATTTTTTTTCTTGTTTTTTGTCAAATTTTGCTGTGCTGCCACTTTCATCAACAACATCAACACATGCTAATTCTATTTTCTCGGTTTCTAGACTTTCTAACATTAATTCATTAATTTTTTGGCAGGCGTCTACCTTAGAAAATAGACAAATTGGAGGATTTGTTCCTTCACTTTCCAATTCCTTATATTTTTCTTGTATCGAAACCTTAAATACGCGACTCTTAAGCGTATCAATAGTTTCATCAGTCAGACTGCCATGCCTAACAGAATCAAGCATCTTAAAGAAAGTTTTGTCTCCTTTTTGTCGCTCATTGATTGTTAGTTCATCATATTCTACTGTTTCTTTCCATATGTTAACTGCATTTGCTGCTCCAAGTCTAGTTTTTACTAGTTTGTTGCTAATTTTTTTAAATACTGGTCTACCATTAACTGGTGGCAATTGTAAGAGGTCACCTACAAATAAAATATTTTTGGATCCAAACCATTCATCAGTTCCAAATATATCTTCTAAGCGCATGTGTAAGTATGCTTGATTTAGATTGGATACCATAGATACCTCGTCTACTATTATAATTTTTAAATTTTTAAGTGTCATTTTTATTCTTTTCTGAGCTTCTTTACTCAAAGCCCAATATCCAGCTGTCTTTCCCTCATGCTCTATCGGTAGCTGAAATAACCTATGTATTGTTAGTCCACCTACATTAAATGCAGCTATACCTGTTGGTGCTACTATAGCACACATAATTTCACCACTTTTTGGATGCCATATGTCATCCACTAGGCATTTTATTGCCTCTATTAAAAACGATTTACCAGTTCCACCTACACCACTAATAAACATTCTTAGCGGTTTGATATTATGTAATCTAAGTAGTCTTGAAGACTCATTCTCTAATAAGTCTTCACGTTCTTTTTGACTTATAAGATGACTCTTAATTTTATCAAAAATTCTTTTTTGATCTACATTAAGCATTGCCTCTCTTTGCTCTAATGTTAAATTAGGTACATTTTTGTGCATGTCAGCAATATCAGCTACTGCATCCATTATTTCACCTAGTAATTGAGGCTCATCATCTTCCTTGTTATCAGGAAGTTCTTCAGTGAAACCGGCTTTATTTCTTGCATCGACTATTTTCTTCCAATTACGTTCAGTTTCTAATAATTTCTGTAGTTTGTTGAAATGATTTTCAATGCCACGTATAGATGCTTCTCTGTGACGCCTAAAAGCTTCTTCCATTGTTTCTCCTTCCATTACAAGTGTGCTCTCATCTGTAAAAGGCACAAATAAAAATATTAGCGAGTAATAAAAATCGTCTCTTGCCGCTTCTTGCATAGGATTAAATTTCCTATGGTTTGGAAGGACTGGCTTTGATCGAAGTTTGTATTCTCTTTCTCCATTTTCTCCTATTTTATCAAATTTGTAATTGGCAACAAATTCATAAAGAGATACATCTTCCATGTTATTCGGTCTTGTTGGATAAAAGTCTTCAATTATGCTAGGATTAAAAATGTCTTTCGAAGATCGATCCATTTTAGTTAAATATGAATAGTTTTTGATTTTTCTGCTCCTCTTATGAGGCAAGTACACATTAACGTACTGTACAGTTACTGATTTCATGTATAAACTTTCACCAAGAAGAAGATCGCTAGCTTCATATAGTCCTACTTCTTTAGCTCGAAGTAATTTTTGGCCGATTTTCCAAAGCCTGCTGTTTATGTTGTCACAGCTGCTGACTTCATCCCATAAGTCCTGTGCATGACTCTTTTCTGCTTTAGTGACATATCCAGTTACATACTCTGTTAAGGAAAGACTCCTATCTGCTATGTATTGTAAGTCCATATTTGCACGCCACAATTTCAGCAGTAAAGGATTATAGTCGTTGACTCGAACTTCTTTATCATTTCGTTTGAGATAATATATTTTATTGCATAATTTCAAGCTGTTTTCTACATCATTGATGCAAATACTATCTTGTACTGGTCTAGGAAAATCAAATCGGCATCTAGATACATAGGTCTTGCCGACTTTAATATTTCGCTTGCAGTATTTGCTGCACTTGTGCATTTGGTATTTTGTTACCAAAAAATTTAAATCAGGCGACGTATTACTATCTGGTATATGACAGGTAATCCTATCTTGTATGAAAGAACAGACTTCTTCTGGACGATCAATACCGACAACAGGAGCATTTTCAATCCATAGGAGGATGTGATAATGAGGCGCTCCACGCATTTGATATTCTTTTTTTAACATAATATTCCTCTACTTTGCCAAGAACACCTCTCTGGAGAATGACTATGTTAAAGAAATCCTTAAATTTGTATGAAAATGGTCGCGATACTGAAACAGGGTCCTCAGTACATAATCTAGAAATACTATATGATTGTGGTGCATTATTTACTTTTCTTAAATATTGCGCTATATCAGCTGAATCATATTCAGCACAACTTAATGTTAGGAAAAGCGTTGGTGAGCCATACTCAGCAATCATTGCTTTGACTTCACCTTTCACACGGAACCAATATTGATTTGTGCCCCGTATTAGAGCCAACATGGTACTTAAATTGCCCTCAAATTCTTCATCTAAAACATTTATTTTTTCTAATATTTCAGCAACAGTTTGACCAACATTGCCCCTTGATGTTTTTAATAAATTATATATCCCAGTTTTTAAGGCTTTGTTAATTTTTAATCCGTAATAGTGCAAATTCAACGAAATCTGTAATCTTTGTTTAAAAGTCTAGATTTTATGTATTCACTAAATGATAAAGTCTGTGCTGGATAGCTTTGTCTGGGATGATGCTCTCCATATTGTCCAGTAGGAAATAAAGTAGGAAAGCATAACAAAGCTCTTGCCTATTGTCTATAGGCGCTTCTTTTACATTCATTAATTTATATTGACTGATATCAGAACCTGTTGCAATTTTACTATCAAGGTTTCTAATCGTATA
>NW_003550387.1:0-3557 GCF_000090795.2 Amphimedon queenslandica | reverse complement strand
AGACAGTATTTGTCCACTACTTGGTCCACTGAGAAGAATGAACTTACTCCCAGCTGTTCGAAGGAGTAACTTAAGAAATGGCGACATGTTTATGCAAGTGAAACTCATAACAACACTGGTACCCACCTTGTACCATCCTCCTTCAGGAATTCTTTGTCACATGACAACTTGAACTTAGAGTCTTAGACTTAATGTTCTTATAATACTCACCGTTGTATTTCATGACACGTATTTTATATTTTCATCAGTTGATTTCAATGCTAGTATAGTGTCAACCACAACCAGGGAGTATATGAAACAACATCAAAGGGGTTTTTTTGACGTGTCGCTTCTTCAAGATATAAATATTTATGTAATATATATACCTTCCAGATCCAACAGCTTTAATTCAATAGCTACTTTCTTCTCATTGTCATCTCTTGCAATCAACTCTCAAATATAATTGTAGTATCAATAAGGCCAGTTAGGCCACTCCCACCATTAGAGTGATACTAAAAGCTTTGTCTTCACTACCCACTTATAACCTTAACTCATTGTAACTAAGAGTACTGTATACAGATAAGTATACTGTATAGAGTCTGTGTTAGTCTTACACTCTCACTATGAATGTTGCTACCTGTGTTTAAATTATCCATGTGTATTTGTCAGTTTCATAAACTAATGGTGATTGTATGCTTAAATTTTTTGTTATCAGCTTGTTGTTGGCTTGTGTGACAGATAAGAACATTAAGATTTCACTTCAAGTAAGGCCTGATTACTACAAAATAAATGGACTAACAGATTCCTGTTCATTGATGACTGAGTAGTCAAGAGGGCAATATTGTCAGACAAGTTCTTGAAATTCTATAGATATAAAACACTTGTTTCAGTTGGGATACACTGATGTCTGCTTACAGCTTCAGAGTATACACACAAGTCATAAAGTAGCTTTGTTGAATAGTTATATTAGTGAGTAAAACCAGGCTGTTTCTAGTGTAAGTATTAAGTTCCCATCAAACTGTTTTATTTTAATACTTCTGCAAAATATTGATAAACTAATGATCATTTAATTGACTTCCAAACAGTTTTTATATCCCCTGCTTAGAATAAGTACGGTTCTTCAATTGGCTCAATATTAGTTAAAATTACCATTCCTAATTTTAATTTCATATTCAGAAAAACAGGTTTTGCAATACAGCAGGAAAAAATAATTACAAGAGATGATAAGGAGGATGTAGCAATAATTTCCCTTGCAAGCAGAAGATGTGTTGTAGCCTTAATAGAGGTGGCATTTTCTGTACATTCGTCCATTAACAGAGTCACTGCAAGCAAATTAGCAGAATGTCTTTTGTATGGATACTACGAATTAAAGACACAAGAAAGAATATGTTGCACACTGTATGCAGCTTTGATAGATTTTCATACATGGCACATTTTCGAAATAACAATACAACGCATTTCTGGATCATTAAAAATTGACAATTACTGCATGTTTTCATACTCGAGTGCCCATATGGGGGAAGATGATGTAAAAATGAAGGGATTTCTCGGAGATATTGTGAAGTTTTGCAATTTGGTCTGCAAACAGATGTATGAATGATATGTAGTTTAAGAACATTAAAAGGTTAATTTTTATTTGAGAGTTAGGTGCATTATTTATTGTATTGAACTATTGATGATAATATCTAAAAGAAATACTAATTACTATTAAAAATCAATTTTGGAATCAAGTCAATATGTAAAAAAGAAAAATGTTTATTCGAATTCAAACTAGGTCTCAGTTGGAATGACCTGAGGTTGTATAGGCCAATTATGTAGTACAGATTAGATGGCGCTTTCGCTTTGTACTTGGCTTTGGGCTTTGTAGGAGAAGAATGATTAAAGCAATATTCAGAATATTTCATTGACACTTTAATATTGTGCTGCATATCTGCATTACCTTGGAACAGTCTACATTATTATCACGCTAATTATAGTCCAAAATTGGGTAAGGTATTAAAAAAAAAGCATATCAAAACCCAATCTTCGAAGGGTTGACCTTGCAAAAGATTCAACATTCAATGACATACTGGGCCTTGCTAATGAAATCTACTTTGGTAATAGTGGTAACACTTGAAGGTTGGAACTGGCTCATTCATCAGGTTTATCTATTTATGTAAGAATGTCTGAGTGGAAATTGGATAGCTGTTATAAGAACATCACCTATCAACCTAGTCATCATAAGCTGTACATTATGTATGATAATGAGGTGTAAGTTTGTGTAGCTGTGTATCAGTAGCAATGTTTTTTATGCAGGACATGCAAGGCTTCATCATCTGAAGGAGTAGGAAAAGAGACTTTGCAACAATATCCCTTGATGGAATACAGTATGCCGCACGATTGTTTAGATAGTTAAAAGGTATATGATCAGCTACTGCATAAAAATAAAAATAATAAAGAAATTTATTCCTGGCATTTAGACTCATATAACCCAGTGCCGATGAGGAAGAAGTTAGAAGCGAAAAAAACTGCACTAACCAAATAAAAGAGCGTATGATACGAGACGTATGCCATTACAGCAGCACAGACTACATCAAACATCTACATTACTTATTTTATTATCACAGGGTCTACTCCCTGTATTGAGTAACTGTTTTTAATGTGACAAGCATTATCGCAATTATCTTCTTTGAAAAGATTGCCTTTTTCATATGGAGATTTTTAATGTAACCACAGCTACTTTGCCCAGACTGTGATTATGGCTACAGATGGCATATGAACCAAGACTCGTTTAGTCACTTATTGGAACTTTATGGTCTAAAATAAGAAAAGACTGAATATTGGCACTACTTACTTAAAGCAAGATACGGGTAATTGACAAAGGTACCGTATGCCGGATCTTTAAACACAGCATTGTAATGAAAAATATCAACCTGTGAGTGCTCAGTTAGACAACAATTGTTTCAAGAGTGACATAGTAACTTTTGCACCCTATGGAGTAATTTTATGATAAATGAAGCTCGAGAATTTGGATTATTTAGGCTATAACAACCAATTTTCCTCTCCGTCATAAGGTACCTTTTGTCAATTATGGTCACTTTTATTTCTACTAAATAAATGAAAGTGCTGCTAAACTCCACAGAACTTAAATAATCCAATAACCCTCATCTATTTCATTGTTTACATTAAGGAAAAGGTGTTTCTTTCATGCTCCACCAACAAAGATGATTTATTCCCCACCAAAAAATGTTTTCTGATTATTATATTGAAAAATCTGTAGTATTGTTTAAGCATATGAATAGCAACTGTAAGTGTATATAAAGGAGGAAGGTTGTATGCTACTCGAATCAACTCAGCTTGTCTTTTAAAGCAGTGTGATACCATTTCTCCACTATCTGTGCAATTGAATCATTCATCTGTATTCAATGCATCAATGTCAAAATAGCTAGATGCATAATCAGCAGTTGCTATTATTGAATTTTGCCTTTAGCATATCACATGAATTCATAGTTTACCAGAGGGTGGGTAAAGGATACAATTCATTAGGAACTCCTGCTGGGGCATCGGCAGGCTTACTGGGTCTAATTCAATGACTGTCC
>NW_003550386.1:0-3558 GCF_000090795.2 Amphimedon queenslandica | reverse complement strand
TGGCATATAGTCTAGAAACCATATTAATCATACATGATTTTACAGAACAATATTATATAGGTCTTATATTGAGAAGTTAGAAGAAGAAAACAAATACTTAAAGAGGTATAACAATTTCATTTAATTCAATTAAGGTCAATAATCTAAATTGAGTTTGATGACTCATTTTTATTAGTAAATGCATGACTATACTGAGTCAGGGCAGGCAGGGCCGGCCTGACTCCACCTGACTAATGCATAACTGCCAATGATGTATATTCTGGGCATTATAGTTGTTGTTTAGAACAAAGTTTATATTGAAGAGCAAATTTTTGTGTAAACACTGACATGCATGCTAACATAACTTGTGCAAATTGACAAAACACTGAACCCCTGTTATGTCAACAATAACAATTGACGGTGGGTGAACTTAAAGCAGGGGAGTAACCTTTCTAAACACAATGTATATCTAATTTAAAGTAACAGTTGGGCCATTGCTCATGCATGCACTTCAATATTAAGACTTCTCAGTATATAATGCAGGAAACAGGAGTTACATTATGTATAAAATTCAGTGCACTTGCATTACATTATAGTTTAAATTATATCAGCTGCTGATGCATGAGTCAAATTGCATGCATAGTAAAGTATAATGCATGCTGCTATCATCTTGTCTAAGATCAATATTTTTTGTATAGTTTATTACAGAAAAAGAGTTTTGTATATGAAGGAAAGGAATTTATGTTAATATCTGACTTTAAAAGCAAAAAGTATAACCTTACATTGCATTAATATGTTTATGATTTAAAGAATTTTGTTATTGCTATAGGGATGATATTGAAATTGAAGATGATATTGTTGCCTTAGATGTTCAAGAACAGTTTGCTACTTATTTTGAAGAAGTTGAAATCAATCTTTCAGGTTTAGACAGCAAGCAAAAACTATTTCAAATATACTGCAACCTTTTTCAGGTGATAATGCTATGTTTATGGGCCAAATTGTGCTGAATTTTGCATTAATTACTTACACTTGTCATGTTTCCTGCAGGTAGGATGTGTAAATTATAACCAAACTGCAGCCTGAAACTATGCATGCTGGCCTGGTTTGATTCAGTTAACTTCAGCTCAGTTTGGTGATTGTTTACACTACCAAATCAGTTAGCTATGCTGGCCCATGAACTATAAAGAGGGTTGGCACTAGCTCATTGTTAAAAAAGCCAGTGCCAAAAATTGGTATAATTATACTAAAAATTTTACCTATGACAGTGTATGTACATCCATAATTTTATACCAATAATTCATTTGTAATTTTTCAGATATCATTTGATTTTTGCCGTAATGCTTTTATTGAAAAACTCACAAAACCACTATTTGCTTTGACTCAATTGACTGTTGAAGAGAAAAAAAGGAGTAAAACTGATATAAAGAGGAAGAAAAATTTAGCGGATGTCAGTAAGGCTTATCAACATCTTGTGAAACATTCTTCAGCAGAGCTGAGGAGTATTGATTACTCTGTAATTGACAAAGTATATTTGACCTTTGACCTCATTGTGTAGCTTTTACTTTATACAAATAGGTAAAAACCTCTTTCTCTGTTAGACATGATAAAGTTGTTATACCAGAAATTGATGATGCAATTGTTGAAGCAGTTAAACTCTGTTGGAAGATGCAAATGCTGCCTACACCAATGTTTATCTGTCAACCTAAAGTCTTTAATGAACATTGGCATGAAACCCATTACGACTCATGGGATGATGATAGCACTAATGACTTAGTGTATTATAGACCAGTCCTGATGAACAGTGTTGGAGGATCAATTGCTTATAAAGGTCTAGTGGGTAATGATGGTCTAGGCACAAATATTCTGACAAGGGAAAGTAAGTGGGAACATAATTCTAAATAATGTCATATCATAATGAATTATAGCAACAAAGGAGAAGAAAAATTTGCCAAAAAAATCAAATATAGTTATTTATCAAGGATCTTGTAATCAGTGGCAGGTATAGGCTTTGCTATGTAATTGTGATGTTATTGTTTACTTTTAAACAGGATATACGATTGTGTCTTACACAAGGCTTCATACAACCAAAAACAATTAGTTGTGCCTTTTGTAATGGCAGCATTCTGTTGACAAATCAAACCTGCATTGGAAAAGATATTAATATTTTACACGAAGAATGTTTTTTTACTATTATCAAGAAAGGGTCTGTAAAAGACTCTTGATAAAAGTACTCTTTTTCGATACTAATTATTTTTACTATTACAATGGCCTAGTGGAATATTTTACATTTAAGATTTCAGTGAATTGTTTTAGTAGATAGTACTTGTCGTGTTTTTGTGTAGGCCCAGCATAAAGATGCTCATTACATGACAAATCATGTGTTGACTTCAATGCTTATAAACAGTGAGTGCATACACTGATATTCTTGGAATGGACACTCAGTGTTGATAAAGACCCATATAGACAAACACGCATGCATATTTAATTCACTTTCCGGTGGGAGGAGCCAGTTCAATCCGGCCGACCGCCGGCGTAGAAACGGCAATGTCATCGTCTTTGTGGGAATACTTGACTTCTTGGCACAGGTACCGGTATTTCTTTAGACCTTGGTGGCAATACTTATCTTTTTGGCCCAGGTATTTCTTTAGAGCTAAAAGGCCGACGACTGTGACGGAGTAAGTTGATTAGGCCATTATTTTTCATAATCTATATCATTGATTCACTTTATCTTCAATTTACAAATATCTTTTTAACTAAATTAAACACATCTGATCCTTACACTTATCATTTCTTATGCCCTTGCTATTACTGTATCAGCTCCCATTATACATAGTTCTCATTCAATCATTCATTAATTTTCTTTTTGGTTCCTAGTGTAATTTCTAGGTAAAGACTAGGTTACCATCAGCACTCTACTCCTTCTTTGTGTTCTTACATTTTACTGTTGTGCTGTGAAGTTTATAATAATAATAATAATAACAATAATAATAATAATAATATTGCTAGATTAATTCACACTATGCACATTCCACAGAATGAACTTCTCACATAACTAGCCAGTACTCCATAGGCTATGTGGGACTAGTAAAGTTCAGGCTACTAATGACTAAAATTAAGCCATTAATGCATTTTAATACATGTACTACATAAGTCGGAAAAGCCTCTCCTGCTAAAAAGTTGAGATGCAGCGCAAAGTAGTAAAAATTAATTCAAAATTGTCAATCAAAGTGTTTTAAAGTTATTTTTTGTGAGGTATTTTTTTTAATTACTGCCTACAGGCATGTTTTAGCGACATAGATATTAGAGTATAATGGTTAATTATAATGACAGTTGTCAGTACTCACCACCACTAAGTATCTAATCTATCATTATGTATGTCTGTACTGGAAAGCTTAATTGTAATTATATTTAAAGAAATAAGTTTACAGGAAAACAGGTTTAGAAGTAGAGGGGGAAGGGAGTCAAATTTTGTGAGTAAACTTTAAATTTGCCTATATAGATTTAGTTCAGCATATCAGTATAATATTTACTATAACAAGACTGCATATAATGTACTCTTTTACAGTACAATAAATGATG
>NW_003550383.1:0-3566 GCF_000090795.2 Amphimedon queenslandica | reverse complement strand
CGCTCTAGTCTACCGTATATAATTTATTTACATTTTGAAAACTTTTCTGTATAGATCCATAGATCTAAATGAGTGGTGCGTAGTGGTAGTCTAGTAGTGAGCTGTGCTTAGTTTTGTATATTTCTACGAAGACTTTTCTTTTTCTGAAGGGTGGTTTTTTTCTGAAGTTTGTACTGCTCCATAATTTTGTTAGTGTCAGAAAATATTCTGAAATTAATGTACTCCTGAAGCAGCAGATCTAGAAGTATAGCCATTAGCTCGTCTGCACTCCTGAGTTCCTCCCAAGAACTTGTTATAGACTTGCTTGATTTCAAGTGAGTTATAACTTTGTTTTTGTCTATTTTCTGCTCTGTAGTAAACTCATCTAATTCTTCTAGCATCCTCTTGATCTCTTTTTCTAAGTTTATCATAAAGTTGTAAAACTCATTTGTGCAGCGCGTGAGTCCTCCCCTATTGATGGCATTAAACCAGTCCTTTGATTTTATGTGTAGCTCATCATTCGTTTCATCGTCTTCTACCCTCTCATCTGTCTCTTCAAGACTTTCAAGTATCAGTAACAAGTCGTGAGTGTATTTGGGATGACTGCCAATTTTTGAATTGATTTTTTTAGTGAGATTTTTAATAAAATATCCACCAACATACCACATTGCCTTCCTTTCATCATCTGTTAATGGTTCAGTGGACCTAGATATACCCACTACACCATGAACAGGGTAAGCTTCTTTCCATAAATTCGTAAACATGTTGTATGTTGTGTAGAAAGAAAGGAGAGGTGATGCATCTGTTACACCAGCCTCCTGATGAACAGATTTCCAAAACTGGACGTACTCTTCAGAAGAACAGAAGTAGCTGAATCGACTCCAGACTTGCTCTCTAATATGACCATTAGCAGGAGGTACAGATGTCCACATTTTAAAGAGAGATTTTAAATAGGCATCATATAGATTAGACCGGGAAGGGGTTTTAGATATCCAATCCAATATTTTTGTAGCTGCATCTTGTGCTTTTTGAATAGCACTTGTTGTTAGCTGAACAAACCCTTTATCCTTCATCAACTGTTCCAGTGTACCTATTATGTATAATAGTTATAAATAAAAATAATTATTGTGAAGTAGCTGACCTTGCAAATTTGTTGTGCTAAAATTGACATCATTTTCTAACTCTTGATCGCTATCTTCCCTTGGTCTCTTTCTATTGCGTGGTAATAACCCTGATGTAATAGTAATACTGGCAGAATCGTTTCCTCGTGTATTTCCTTTAGAGGTTTCGACACGAATGGAATCTACCATTCGCAGAGCTTGGTTGTTCTTAAGAAACTCTGCGACTGTAGGATTTTCATTAACTGAACCCCGCTGCCTTTGGCGGCCAAAAAACTTCTCCAATGGGTCTTGACAAATTTTTTGACTTAAAAATGCCTTCACTCCATCGGTCTTAAAGAGTTGTTGAATGAGGTTAATAAAAGAGTAAGCTATGTTAAGATGTAATAATAATTTATTTCATTTTTATTAGTATATGTACCTGTTATTCTTAATCCCAGCATAGTTTCACTACTAAGCATCAACCTTTTCTTCGCTTCGCCCTTTACATCATTTCTTGCTTTAACTTCATCTTCCCATTTCTTTAACCACGGCAGAAAATCGTCTTGTAACCACTAATATTTTATATCACCATTTATATTAGAATCATATTAATACCTTCAGTCTGAAGTCTTTATCCCATCGATAAGGTGACTTATTAATCTTCAGTTCTTTATAGCAGCTCGAATAATTACTGACATTCATTATGTCAAAAAACTTATCTAACTTCTCAATGAAGTTAGCAGTTTCAGATGCTTCTTCTGATAAATTAGAACGCATAGCAGTTGCAACACTTAAGCTTAAAACCTATCAATGTAGTTATAAAGAATATTTAAAATACATGTACTTATATATTATGTGCTTGTACATACTTGTGCAGCTAAATCAACTCTCATTTTAGAGAATGACGTCAAGTAAATGTGTTCATATTTGAGCTTAGGTAGTGTTGTCAACCCCTTATGCTGTATAGCCATTTCATATAGCTGCTTCACAAAAACCCATGAAATTGATTTACCGTTAAACTATAAATATTTTTAAAAATTGTAATAGTTATTAATGTTATTGTTGACTTACCTCCATATTTCTGTTAGACAGGCAATTTCTGCTTGTTTTTATGAGGTGAGGCGTATCTGAGAAAAACAATAATTTTCTTTGATTTAGCGAAAGCGGATTGTTTGTGTAGTGCTTGATGTTATCAGTACTTAATCCAATAAGATTAAAAAACCTCCGGTTAACTGAGTTGCCATCTAAGGTAATTCCCAAAACTTCTAGATCACACTTCTCTACTCTCATTAGTGCCTCATACATGATCGGTATAAGCTGATCACCAGTTATGCTGCTTGTTGGGAAGGAAGCATAAGGAAATGATAGATTATTAAAAAGGCCTTGCACCATCAAAACGAGTACAGTTTTTGCTAATTCTTTAGAATTGGTATGTTCCACACATTCTTTTTCAAATTTCAAAAGATGGTTATTTATGTCCCCCACCTCACAATATCCAACCAACTCTCCAGTGTTCTTGTTATATACTAGGCCTTCACGTATGTGCATTTCGTCACCTAGTAATAGAACTGACCTTTGATAAGGCTCAGGACAACGAGAATTGACCTCTTGTAGCAGTTGCTTGTCAAGGTCTACAGAAAAGCCAGAACTGCTGTTATAATAATGCGTATATGAACGTAGTGTTCTTTGAGACGGCAATTGAATGCATTTACTTTTTCTAAGTAATTCATATGCACCAGGTGACTTATGTCTCAGATAAATGCACCATTTAAGCATCATCGGGTGCCATCGAAGTGCGCGGGGATCTTTTTGAATTGACTCCATTTGGTTTTTCCAAAAAATATGTTGGAAGCTGTCTTCTGAATAGGTGTTAATGATATGGTGATGATGATCGGTCATGATTGATACAAAATCAGAGTTCATTTCAGAGTCAAGTGTTATGGTGTTAGCTTCTTGTGCTTTTAGCAACTGGCAAATTATTGTTTCTGCTTCTTTAAGTTTGACTTTTAAGTGTTTAACTTCACTTGCAAGATAATCATGGGAAAGATGACGATAATTAGTGTATGGTGATGAGGAAGCTTCTTCTTGATGTGTGTTTTGCCTACTTATGAGTGCCCTTAGTGTGTTACGGTACTGGGAACACTCATGACATCTAACATTGAATGAACCAACAAAGAGACAATAAACATGTCTAATGGTTTCAAAGGGATATTCTTCTAACTCAGCAATGGTCTGCCCTATAAATATACAAATTATTTTAATACATGTACAGTATTTGTAAAATTAAGCCTTACCACTTTGGTTGAGCATCTTTCCTCCTTTAAAATGTATTAATTCAATAAACTTTTCATCACTGCTTTCAGATTGCTAATGCTTTTTAGTGTGTTTATTAATGTGCCTTCATTGTGTAGTACAGTGGGTAAATGAAGAATAATAGTGTAATTAACTGTTCTATTATATGTGTTCAATGTGTATGTGAGAGATGCA
>NW_003550381.1:0-3567 GCF_000090795.2 Amphimedon queenslandica | reverse complement strand
GAAATTAAACAATACAAGTTGTGTATCAATATACACAACAATACTCTTACCACTAGTTGATATTTCCAATTTGTCCTGTAATTGCAGTTTCTCTTCAGTAAGCATTATTACATTAGCTTTAAGTTTATCAATCTCTTCTACACAAAATAAATGTATAATAGCATAACGTAAGGATTATACCATGACTGATTGTTCGTTTAGTTTCTTTTACTGGTTCTGCTGTTGTCTTTCCTAGAGCGGTATACAAGTACAAGTATACAATGTATGTAAATTCAATAACTACTAACAGTCTGACACACAACACACACACAGTAGAGGACTATACCTTGCTGACTAGCCTCAAGGAGTGCTTCCTGCAGTGAGATCTTGTTTCCCTCAGATACTCTTAACTCCTGCTGCAATGATTGGACATAATTTTGCAGTTTTATTTCTCTGTTTGCAGGGTATACTATCAACTGATCTTGCCACCATTTTCTGTTCTTTAATAATAACTGATACTTGTGTTGATAGGCCTCAGTAGTCAGACCAGTAGAATCTAGTACTTCACTTGCTCTCCATTGACCTTCTCTTAAAACTAAAGAAAGATCATGTACATAATCTGTAAACACAGCTAGTATAATAATGTACATGTAGTTTACTCTAAAATACACTCTAAGAGATTTAAAGCATGTTATGACACTATGTTGCATGCAATAGCATTTTATGAATAGTAAGAAATGAGCATGAGTCAGGAGCTACATGCACATGTACATGTACAAAGACATGTGCAATATTGTACATAATAAAAAATAAATGACATTCGATATGATTCATAGTTTTCGATTACCTACCATTCTTTTCCATCCATACAGTACATACAATACAAAATACATTTTGGTTATTACCTAGTTCCAATAACATTGTGATAATAGGATCAGTAATTCGTTTAGAAAATGGTAGCTTATATTCTCTTCCTACATTTTCCCATTCAACCGTTCCATATCCACCCACTACCACCAACCACACACAGTCTGGACTCATCATTATTGATGATAAGGAATGAAGCTGTCTACCAGTAACAGATTCAGGTAGAACAATCTGTTGAATAATAAGATAGTAAAAATCTGACAACTAAACAGCACTAATATGTGCATATGTATCTAGTAGTAATAATAGGTTCATAAGAACAATTGTGCAAATATAGCTGTACATACACAACATTAACATGACAACTACCGTACAATCACTGTATCACACACATGTACACTGTAAACTAATAACATACACATACTTTACTCCACTGGTACTGACTAGTATTCAGTAACCAACTATCATTTACTAGTCCATCTTTACACTCTCCACCTATCAATACTAGTGTAGGTGAGTCACCTGATGATACTAGAAATAGCATGATAACATCTCTCCACAGGCCACTGTACACTAGCAGGTACTACTGGTTCCTTAACACTCTCCCAGTGCTAGATAAAAGAATTATTCAATACATTATAAAATAGTATTAATCAATGCAATCCTGATGCAATATGATTTATGAAATAGTATTATACTCACAATAAAAATGTAATTGATATGGCAACTGTATAGCTTTTAAATGGACAAATCTAATGCTCAGTGTAATAAAAAATTTCAAATGCATTATTTTTAAAATTCTAAAGAAATAGAGAGAGCCTGCATGAGTAAGCTTAGTAAAATTAGGTCATATTTGTACATGTATTTGACTATAATATTTTTATTTAACATTATACTTTAAGCATCAATTGATGATAAAATATTGTATTCTTTGCAATGAAATTATAGTAGTCACATGGGGCAGAAATGCCATCTATAGACTCCTTCTTATTAATGCTTCATGCTATTACATATTAAGTAAAGTACTAAGGAAGATTTTTGGCAAAATCCAAAAAAATGAAATAGCTTCCAAAATTTAAGTAGCTTTCAGTAGCTTAAGCCACATGTACTACAGTATTGTTTTTTGTAGCATAGACTCACCCCTTAATGATTTACTTTTGTATAACTTACTATAGTAGTGCCAGACTGCAGTTGACATGTATAAACTGTATTAACAGATATGCTTCTACCATTTTCACTATAGTCACTGTTCCACCAAACATGATACCTTTATTATTAGTAATCTTTTGAATAGCAAAGTTACTGGTAGGAGGACAACACTGACCACTAATAGATAGAATAATCCATTGTCCTAAACAGAAATACAGTACAATGATTAGCATGTCATGCATATTTTTGTGCATGGTAATATAAGGGTATTTCAACTAAAATCATATGCAAGAATTCTTCATTTTTATAAATTTTTCATATGTATACATTGTGCATATACATGTACTCATGTTGTGCAAAAAGTTTGAGCTGATTTTGTTCAAAATTGAATTTTTTAAATCATGCAAAATACTGTACATGTATATCAAGTCATTTTCATAGGAGAAAATTTTCAGACAAATTATTTGTGTATTTTATTTATGCACAGTGGTTCCTGTCCGAAAATTATTAACATAAGAAATTTTAATTATTTTATGAAGGATCCTACAGAGCACTTTTGTTTGAGAAGCTACCATACTTATTTGATAGTCTTCTAACTGCCATAGGAGAAAGAACAAAGCGGCACCATTTTATGATGATATTGCCACGTGCCTTGATAGTGCACGTGGTATCCACACAAAATTTTGCATACAATAATTTAGGCATGAATGAAATTTTCATGCATTTTAATTTCACACAAAGCCATGCATCTGAAAATTAAATACAGACGAAAATTACCAGATATATGATACCATGGGTTATAGCACAGGGTGTTTGTCAAAAATGGTTTTGACAGAATGATTCATTAAAAAAAATTTTTTTTGAACACATTCATGTTTTAATGTTGTTTAGAAAGTTTGAACTAATTCCAAGCAAATTTAAATTTTTTTACAAACTTGTAAAGTTGTAAAAAAATTAAGCAACAATGTCCTCAAAAACAGCTAGGAAAGAAATTTCCATTTAAAAATTTTTTTCAGATACATTATGCATATATGTATTTTTATGCTGTGTAAAAAAGTGTAAGCTAATTTTGAGCAAATTTTAATTTGTTATGAAATTTTAAAGTTTGCTCAAAACTTGGGCAACAAACCTTGTACATAATCATTGGCCCAAATTAATCAAAAACTGCTATGGGAGAATTCCACATTTTTATAATTTTCTCTGATGCATATTGATGTCTTATGCTTAACTACATGTTAAGTTGTCATATAACCACCGAATGATTAATTATTTTATTTTTTAGACAATTTGAACAAGGATGCTTAACTACATGTATTTCAAAAACAAGCAGTTCAAATGAGGTGAAAATATAGGAACAAAAATTATAAAATCATTTTTATCTTTTTTATAGTTTGGGATGATCCTTAAATTTGCATTATATTGATTATCATTGTTCTGGTGAGTTTTTTATTGACAATTTTAAGTTTTTATTTTTAATTTTTTGTTTATTATAATAGGGATAGCATTAATAGCATGTTATTTTTGCTAGAGTTTGCCCACTTTAACTGTCATATTAATGATATTTTATTTATT
>NW_003550378.1:0-3570 GCF_000090795.2 Amphimedon queenslandica | reverse complement strand
AAATGAGTCCTCCCTCTCCTCCTCAGATAACTGTCTATACATACTACAATAAGAACCACATTATCATTATAGATGATACATGTAGTTTATAAAATCTTATACAAGTACATTTGTACATGTACAGTACATGCAGTAATTGTACATGTACATGTATTGTATAGTGTAATGGGAAGCATTGGGAGGAACTAATGGTTTGGCCAAAAATTAAAATTGATAGTTGTTATATTGACATTCTGGAGCCATGCATCATTGAGCAAGCACAGAATCATACAAAAGTGGTTTTTGTATAATACATGTACTATAATCTCTTACCCAGATAGTGCTTCCTTCAAGAGTCTAAAGTAAGGCATCCTTGCATGCTTGAGACCATTACAATGACCGTTGCATGGGAGGTATATCAAATTACTGTTACGTGTAGTTGGAGTACTTACAATAAATGATAAATGAGACACATACATCAATAATACTGATAACAGAATACATTATGTATATACTCATGAGAGAACACTGAGAACATATAGGACACTTAAAAGAACATGGACACTATAAAATTATTGAGAGAAAGAGGGAGAGAAAGATACATTTAATATGTGAAGAAGAATTAAGAAATAATAACTTGTAAAAGATAATATGTACATTGTACATGTACATGTAGAACATTGAAAATTATCACTTAAAAATTATCAAAAGAAAGAAAGAGAGATAAATACATTGAATAGGAAATGGGAAATACATAAAAGGAATAATACAGTAGACAGGGGCGTATCTAGGAATTGGAGGAGTGGGGTGCTGAGGGCGCGCGAAGCGCCGCAATTTTGGCCACACCCACTTTACGGCGGTAAAACGGCCTTTTCCTGCATTTTCGTCAATTACGGGTGGGGCCAAGATTATTTCAAGCGGCATACTGCTGTGTTACTGGTACTTCTGATTGCTCCTTAAAGCACTGGAAACTGCTGAAATCATGATAAGGGGGCTAGATAACTTTGTTAAAAGGCTTGGTAGTGATGCAAGAGTCCAGGAGTTCAGTAATTTTTTCTGAGCCCAGCCCTGAGGGGGGTGCTCAAGCCCCCTCAGCCCCCCCCCCTAAATACGCCTCTGGTAGAGAAGATACATGTACTGGAATTAATGTACATGTACATGTGTCCATACCTGATAGACTACTCACACAGCCTGTCCAGGGGAGGAGATTATAATGACCACAACTAACATCACTGGGCTACAATAATAAAAAAACACACCATAGCTAAAATATACAATGTCTTATCATACCTATATACATGTAGATTTAGTTGTGATTGACAAATCAGGTTGCTTGATTTCAGATTCATAAATAACTTTCTTGCTGGAAAGGTCATGTATAGACAGTTACATTGTGAGGAGATTATGATGAGTCTGCAGTTGATAAATCACATGTACTGTACCTTTAGCCTCAGCATAAACTAATACATGTGTAATCTCATTAACCTCCAGTTGTAATGCATACTTGTACATGCAAACTGCAGTGTTGCTAAGTAAACATTGTAATTATTGTCTAGTTCTTTCTACGTTTTACTTTACTGACAGTCATTCACATTTACAGGCATCATATCTAACCTCATGGATAAACTTATACCTCCAGTTTGTATGCATACATGCTGTGTTGCTAAGTAAACTATTAAGGCAGGCCTACAATATGATAGCATTAGGCCAGCGTATGTACCTTCAATTTTTAACAATTTTTGGGACACTTGACCTTTTGATGAATGCTTTCCACTAGGCTAGAACCAGATTCTATTACAGCATCAAGACTACTGTAATATTTTAAACCCACCTTTAATTTACTTCTGTACTTTCTAGGCATTTAAATGTACATGTATACATGCATCATTATCCATCAATTTACATTGCATTATTACTGTTGTATGTACATGTACATGCACTTAATTCATGTACATGCATGTATTGGTACCTTTTCAATGAAGAATGGACGTGTGAACTTGATAGCCATTGCATAAGTACAAGTACCAAGGATGTTAGTAAGGACAAGAGGAACACAGGCTGGCTCCCTCTCAGGAGCATACAACTGACAACCATCTTGAGAGGAGAGAGGGAGAAGTAAGAAAACAGAAAAAATTAATTTAAAAGTTAAAAATTACAGTACATGTACATGCATATGTATTGTTGTAATAATGTTTATAGATGTATATGCACATTTATTGCATGGAAAATTGGATATATAAAATAATTGAGAGCCATTATTTTTCAAGTGTTAAGATTTAATTAATCGATCTTGATAACTAAGCAACACTTAACCAATAATAATGAGGAGAATAATAATAATAGGAAAGAACAACAAAGAGAGAAAAATGTCTGTGCTTATATATACTAGCAAGATGTCCAGAATGTTCTAGAAGAAGGATACAGACACAAGATCAAGAGACTAAGAGAATAATCTAGAAAGTTCCTGTTTACACAAACAATGAATACACAATAAATAATACACATGTACATACAGTAATAACATGTAGATCTAATCTGTCAAAAGTGGTTAAATAATATCCTCAACATCAAGTACCTGGATATAAGAAGTGATGCAGTGATTCTACCGTCTCCCAGATGAGTCCTAAATCCTCCATTCTGAATCTCTTATTAATGCCCACCCCATTGGCGAGTGATTTGTCATCAGAAGGAGTACCAGCTGAAGGATACACATTAGTGGCACTACCAGTCTTGTTAGAGGAGCAATTAGGATGGACGACACCTAGGGCCAGTACTTGTATGAACTGGACATTAATATCACGAGTTAGTAGGGCTGTGAGGTATTAAATATAATGATACCTCAGTACGGTATTGACAAAATATCCCGGTATTACTAAATATAGTAAATTATTTTAAAATACTAAAATAATTAATAGATAATTTAATTAATTAATCTTTTAGCTTTGAATGCTGGCAAGTATTGTACTTAATTTAAGTTATTTTAAAGTTAAAGATAACAAGCGTAACAGGGTAAAAAGTATTCCTATAATTGATTTCACCACCTTGCAAGTACAACTTGGTCATTATTAAGACTTATAGAGGTTATCTCTACCTTATAATGCTTCTAGAGAAGTCTTTAGACAGTATCTCTATG
This sequence comes from Amphimedon queenslandica, assembly GCF_000090795.2. Lineage (NCBI taxonomy): Eukaryota > Metazoa > Porifera > Demospongiae > Haplosclerida > Niphatidae > Amphimedon > Amphimedon queenslandica. The sequence continues at coordinate 458 of NW_003550378.1, read as the reverse complement.
CTCTCTTGCTGTTAGAAAGCTCTTAACTTGTCCCATGTGTAAGCCGCCATTTTGTTTGCCGTGACCACACCCACTCACGTAAAGGAGCGTGGGCGGATGGTTGCTAAGGCTTGTTATTTCTCCAATACAACATGTATAGAAGAAATGTAAGTGTGGACATACAAATATATATATATATATATATAGCGCGACGGTGAATTCAATTATAGGAACGACCTGGGGGCTTCGCCCCCAGGTCGTTAAAAACTAGCCATTGCACTGTGTCTGGCACAAAATGGTGTCATAATTCTTTGTATTTGGCACTACTAAAGTACTGTAAAAGTACGGTATTGACAGTATAACAGTATTAGTAGTTGATACTATTAAAAACTTTTGAAACTTAAATATATACCTTCTATATCTAAAAGCAATACCTCGGTATATAGAAATATAGGTATACCTCACAGCCCTACGAGTTA
>NW_003550377.1:0-3572 GCF_000090795.2 Amphimedon queenslandica | reverse complement strand
TCAGCCTTTGGAAACAATAAGAAAACCATTGGTATCTGAGCACTTTTATCACGATGTATTTTTTAGTGAGTTTAATATATACTTTGGGTATCCAAGGACAGATACATGCTTTACATGTGATGGTCTAAGTGTCAAGATAGCAAGTGAATCTGATATTTCAAAAAAATAGGAGCTACAAGAAGAACTAGAAGCTCATAAAGCACTGTTCAAGAGGGGTATGATGCTTTTCGTTTTGACGAACAGTTTGCTAAAGACTCTTCGAGTAATGTACAATTTGACTCACAGTTATACTATACCTTACATGTACGCATATATTGTATGATTATTATTGACTATAATTACTGTGTGTGTAAGCGCTACTTGCTCATTAATATTTTTGTTATTAATTCAAAAATAAATTTTAATGCAAAGTGTCAATTAATGTATACAACACAGGAAGAGTTCAAGTGGTGGGTAAATATAAAACAATTATACATATGTGCATATAATAACCAATACAATACAATACTGTTACTTGTATAGTGAGTCATCAGTCATCAATATCAACAACACCATCATCAACAGTGGGTAAGTTAGCATAAAACCCTTGCAGATGAGCTGGAACATATTAACTAGCAAGTTTAGAGACATCCTCTGCTTTAGCTTTTTTTATAGGCAATGGATGTTGCATATATAAAGTATTCAGAGTCGACAGTGGACATTTTCCTCGTTTCTTGTAATATGATACGACTTAAGGAGTCGCACTAATGTCATAGGAGTGTCTCACCCATACCTCAGAATGACGCTCAACTTCTATCACTGTACCATCAACGACTTTCTTGCCAGATCCAAAATTGAACCAAACAGCAGTTTCAAAGTTCAAAGAATTCCTATTGGTATCATGGGTCTGTTCTGTGTATATGTGGTTTAGGTACTAATAGTAGTTAAAAAAGGATTGTTAAATTTCGACAACATGAAGGCTACTAACAAAAGATTCAGAAACATATTGATACCATTCCTTTGATGTATACACAGTTTCTATCTTTGCAGCATGTTTTTCAATGATGGCAAAATGTCGATCAGTTGGACCGTAAGTGTGACCAGGAACTAAAAACTTATAATAGATACTTGAATAAACACCACAGCGTATTAAATCTTGAAAGAACCACATAATGCAGTTGTTCTTGTTTTGCTCCCGGCAATTATCAGCCCACCAGATACTATGCTTAGCTCCCGTTCTTCCAGATGGTGTCTCACTGATGAAATGAAACAAGCAAGAATTGACATCATTAGCACCTCTTTTTGCAAGTAGCTCTTGCCACATAGATGCAGTCATCAGTTGTATTGAAGCAGAGAAAACTCAAACAAATATGTCCAAAGGAGTCTCTGATAGAACTGCTCTCCTACTGGTAATTTGAGTGTGGGCAAATTCTTTTCAAAATCAAAGTGAAATATGTCCACTGCTTCAATACTATTGAAAGGCTACAAACCTCTGTTGCAAGGATTGCACTTTTAACTAATATCAGACTGACTCAAATGTTTATATTCAGCCTCGTGCATGGTGATGCACTTGCAGTGGTACCAGACTTCACATTTACCTTCATATTGGATGCCCATCTCATCATCACAGACACTTTTTCCACAGCATTCACACAAGTATTCTTTTTGAGCCAGGTTTAAAATGTCACTAAAACGTTAGAGAGCAAGAAGGGTACTTATTTTTGACAGTTTGAGCTACACTTTGGCGTGAATGAATTAAAAAAGTTTCTTTAGCTTTTTTAGAATATATGATAGAAATACACTAGTGGAGTCGTTTTCTGGTGAGAAGTACTACCTTGTTGAAGTTATTGCATTTTATATACGGAATACATTTAACTGCCGTTTTTAACCGGACCCCTTCAATTAATGATATAATCATCAAACAAATATACAGTATGTAACCTAGAATCATAACCTATAATAACAAACATAAGACATCTCACAATACTCTCCATCTTACTTCATATTCAATTGCTACGACAACAATAATATGTGAAACCTTTACAGATGTAAACTGACACCTCCTACTGCGCCATACGACTACTGATCAAGGAGCTGTCAGAAAACATTAAGTTACATTTAATAAAGAATTTAATTTAGTTACAACAATCTAAATCTAGAATTGCCTTTAATTATCTGGCACATTTCAATATCAAGCAAAGTGTTGCTGAATCTGTATATCATTTCCAGCTGTAATTACCAGTAAAGCATAGTAATAGAAACATCAAAAGCAAGCAATGTAAACTCACAGGCTATTAGTAACAATAGCACAAACAGTAATGGTGAACAAACTTGATTACCAATCACATCAAACCTGACTACTTAATACCAGATTGTTGTCAAGCAAAGTACCTGTAAAAAGTATGAATGCGACATAGTAACTAATAATGATAATGGTAGCATCTACAATATTTTTGATTGGATCATACATGTATGTGCATGCATGTATTTGAGACTTAATATTGCTTACTTAGCCTATCCTCAGTTAAGATACTTTCATGACCTGCTCAATATAAGATAACATTGTGTACATGAAGAATTTCCAATGTGCAAAATTTTTTATGTAAATGAGAACTGCACATGTTAAAACAATCATCAACATGTAAATAAAAACATTAAAAATGGGAAAATAGTAGGATTGAATGGGGAAAAGTAAGAAAACAAGAAGGTACTTCCAAATTGGTGTGGTAAGAAATCCTACACCACTGCATAAAAAATAAAGGCTTCATATAGTGCTATCATAGTTGGCTGTATGCTTTTGGGTAGTAATCTTCATGCAGTGGTATAGGATTTCTTACCACACCAGTTTGCAAGTACCTTCTTGTTTCCATACTTTTTTCCCCATTCAATTCTACTATATTCCCATTTTTAATGTTTTTTAATTACTTATTTCCATTCTGTTTTCTTAAATTAAGAAATTACTTTCTGTTATGATTCTGTGGTTAGGTCAATTATATTCATGCTAATCACGTGCGCATAAATTAAAATGGCATCAAACCACAAACTCACGCAGTGGCTGCAGCTTGATTTTGTCTTCCATTTTGTTCTCTGTCCTCACTTCTTTTTGAAACTACCTTTGTGGTCCTTGACCCAAGCCCAGAGGGGTGATGTAAAAGTCACCTTGAGCTGTTCTCTTGTTTAAGAGATTATCCGGTGTATAGAAGAAAGATGAAAGAAGACAAAGTGTGAAGAATTTTGTAGAAATTTGAATTTGGGCCTGTTTTCCAGAAATGCTCACGATACATTACAGTTCACTTTAAAGGTACCGGGAGAATTGCTCAGTGAAGGAGAGCTCATCTAAGCTTTTTATACGGCTGTACAACGTAAGATAAAAGAGGTGTGTTTGAAAATCATAAAAACGGACGCCATTTTCAAAAATCAACCTCAATCCTACATATAGGCTACTGCCTATATAATAATAGATGGGCAACATCAGCTGGCTAGCATTTAATATGCGCAGAGCATAGATGGCAGCATCATTCAAATGCGCAACATAAGCCGGCAAGTATTAACTGAATAATCGCAGCATTGATGGCAGCATTATGCGCAACATC
>NW_003550376.1:0-3573 GCF_000090795.2 Amphimedon queenslandica | reverse complement strand
GCTGGGAAAAAGCAGAATCTCAACTTTATGTTGCTGCTAGAAAACTCCTGACTTGTTTTTTACTTTAAGCCTTGCTACATTGACTTTAAAATAGCCATGAGATATTAAAAGGCTGGCCAGTTTAGTGCAGTCAGTGACAAAGGTGACATTTGCTTGATTTTCACAGAGTATCTCAATGAAAAGGAGTTTCATAGATACTTAATTTCACTTGTAACCTTTGGACCGTGTTTTTGCCTTATCTTGTTACTAGGAATTAGGAAAATCATGACTTCTGATTCCTGTGTGCTGATCGCCCTTTTATTATCTTTCGGCCACTCCCACTTTCAATGAAGTATTGAAATTTAGAATCTATTGCACTGCAAGGCATGTGCGTATATATAGAGGAGATATGGAATACGTACGTGTACAGACAGTCAAACAAACAAACTCTAAACATCTTAGTGGGCTTCGCCCGATTAATAATTAGTAGACAGTAGACTAGAACTAATTAATTAGGATTCTTCCCGCCCATTGTCAACACTAATATTTTCAGATCATCTCGAATATCATGTCTTGTAACAGTATGGGAGGAAGCTTCTGAAGCAAATGGAGGATCTTGAAAGATGTACCAGTATGAACTCTCTAGCCAACAATATTGATGTTCAGTTGGAGTCAGCACCTAAAGAAGCTAAGTCTTTGGCTATATCCTTACCGGCATCTCAAAAACTAGATCTGGTCACGTGCAACAATATGATAAAGGAGCTTCTTGTTGGACAAGCTCTGAATTTGATTCCAAGTACTTTTAAGTCTCAGAGGACCATGTTTATTGCTAATATTATCCAATACTTTGATCCAAGGTGTACTGTTCAGGAAGTGGAACAAATGATTCGCCAAGTTCAATGCAAATATTCTTTTGCTAATTTACATTTAATGGGTACTCCTGATAGAGAGTTATTGAAGAGTGTAACAAAGACAACAAAAAAATCTCACATGTTGTTTTTTGGTCCCCCAATGGATGTGTTTGAAATGCTCAAAAGCATTATACTCTCACAATCTAGCTTCTGAAATTACTTGCTATGATGTCGATGGTCCGTTGCCAGCTCAAAAAATAACATTAAGATGCCATAACTGTTCATTGCATTATAGGTAAGTAGAAAGATATTTTCAGTCAAATTTTTCTCATTATTATGTAGCTTTGATACCTGTGGTTTAGAAACTTTTGGATATTGTTACTACGAAAAGGAAAGACCATATGTGTGAGGGTCAAAGATAAGGTTTATACACAGAAAGCTGCATCAACTATTTGTTTCAGCAAGGTATAGTACAGAGCCTGAAATTTGCATTTAGACATTGTGTCTGAACATTGCTTAATAGTGATCAGCAATTTTTATGAAATGGTCAGACAGCGTTTCCCACAGGATTTTGACATACATGTAGTGCCTCATATTTTCATGCCAGTGGATTAACAAGATGTTCAAATATTGGGCCAAAGAGCATTGGGGCAAAAAATAACAAGGAGAGAATCTACATGCTTTTATGTTTTCTAAACAATTAGAGCTGATTTTTAATAAATTTTTTAAGTTTCACAACAGTTGCTAACGACCAAAGCTATGGTATTTGTCATTGGCCAAATATCATCAAAAGTAGCTAGAAGAAAATTATCTATTTAAAATTTTTTTGTATGTAAGCAAATTTTTGTTATGTAGAAAATTCAAGCTGATTTAGATAAAATTTTGCTTTTGATGAATTTTTAAAGCTGCTCCAAAGTCATGCCAAAGACCAAAAGATTATATCCTCTTGTTTTTGGCCAAAAATTGTGAATAAAAGAGAATCTTTATTTTTATACTACAAGGGTGCTTGATTGACATCTTTTCTGTTATATTGCATACAGCACCAGAAGTGAGTGTCTGTTGGTTGGCTTCATAATGGCTAGCAGCACTGGGTGAGAAGCTTTTTGTGACCAAAGAAAATAAACTGCTCTACCTGTTGCGGACAGACTCACAACACTCCATTACGACCATTGCCGGCATTTTGCTGTCTTTTAGTGCCCAGAGATGTTCTTATTCATATCTTTCCTGTAAATGACGTTTTCAATGTATAATGATGTTCTTTGGGATACCGTAAATAGAGAGTTTTACAAGCGGCCATTGTGGAGGTATTGCTGCACTGTTTCCAATGGAGCTCGATGCACTTTCTGCCGTTTTGTACAATGAGCAAGCAGTTATTGTCTCAAAAGTTAAAAATCGCAACCTTTATGTTTCTTTTCAGTAGTCTGCAACTGTTTAGAGCCACTGGAGTGACGTGGAGAAGTAGAATTAACAGTTTCAGCCTGTCGGTCCATTGTAATTAATGATAGTATACCTCCACAATGGCTGCCTGAAAAATTTTTCATTTTTGGTATCCCAATGAATATCATTATAAATCGGCAACATCATTCACAAAAAAGATATGAATATTGATCGTTGGGCAGCGTCACGTGACAAATAAAATTGTCTTGCAAGCTTTTAAATGTTTGTACTGGCTTTGTCTTCACCTTGAAGATTAGAGAAAACTTCTACAGGAGTGCATTTGGCGGACGCCTTTGATTCGCCCAATATATCCCATAAATTAATTATTGCACAGTAAGGAGTGCCGTTATCAGCCATACAGCACTCCTTGCCTCGTGCTGTATGGCTGTCGAAACTCCACCCTGAGTGCCGTTATCAGCCATATGCACTCCTTACTGTGCTATACCTAAATCTATTATATATTTTTGATGCATATACATGTTCCTGTTGTGTAAAAAATTGAAACTGATGCAGCTCAAAATTGTTTTTGTATGGATTTTATAAGTTGCTTCAAAAGCCATGTACGATGTTTCTCAGGAATGTCAGCTAGATCACTTGGCATACTTTGTTGGAAATCATGTGGTTGAAAATGCTTTTATAATTACAGGTAATTAGAATTTACATCATTATTTCAAAAATCATATTGTAGAGCAACACAGAATTTTGTCAGAAAATTAAATAAATTAATGGTCAGAAAATGTTTGATGACCGGCTATTGTTGTAGGCCTTGATAATAATTTTTTTATTATTGTGTTTGTTATTGTAGCCATCATGTTTGATGCTCGTTTGAAGCGTTTGCTGAAGCATATAATGAGATGGTTCAAGGTAATAGTGGCTATTTGGAAATAATAAAGATGAAAGTTGTAGGCTAACAGCAATGATGTTGATTAGGATTATTTTATGTTCTGCATTGTAGGTTGTTTCACTTCTTCTTTTGCATCTCTTGAACTGACACGAAAGATTGTGATTGAGTCCTTCTGGAATGCTGAAACTGATGTAGAACTAAGAGAGTTTGGAAATGTTTCGTCAACAGGGCCAAGAGAAAAAATCATGCAGCAAATTGATGAGAGACGATTATTGTCATGCTATGATCATCATGAATGCAACCAGGGCTGTAAGGATTGAGGTCAGGTATTTATGTATGCAGATTCATGAGACACATTATTAAAATTAGATTTAAGTTAACTGCATGCATGTACATGTATGAAAGACAAAGAGGGATGCCAAAATGTGCAAAATGCTTACAAAATTTTAAAACTCTAAAATT
>NW_003550374.1:0-3577 GCF_000090795.2 Amphimedon queenslandica | reverse complement strand
CACTTTATCTTTTATCGAAAAGATCATATTGATAAGAACACTCTCCCACAGAAGCCTCACTATTAATAATCTACTGTCATTATTACACCATAATACTGGTACACATCACTTTAATTTGTTAGGCAGATCTATAAAATACAATCCATTAACAAAAGATGCATGCACAAGAAGTTGAACTGTATAACTACTGTTATGCAACTACTTACTATAATATATGTCCTACTGTACTGTATGTACTACTGTCCTATTCTATACTGTATACTACTGTCCTACTGTCCTGAATGTACAAGCTACTCATGTACTGTGTCCTATACTGTACTGTTTTTACATGTACTACTGTCCCCACTATCCTGCTGTGCTGCTGTCCTACTGTCCTGCTGTACTGTATGTACTGCTGTCCTACTGTCCTGCTGTCCTACTGTACTATATGTCTTGCTGTCCTACTGTCCTGCTGTGCTGTATATGTCCTGCTGTCCTACTGTCCTGCTGTACTGTATGTACTGCTGTCCTACTGTCCTGCTGTACTGTATGTACTGCTGTCCTACTGTCCTGCTGTCCTACTGTACTATATGTCCTGCTGTGCTACTGTCCTGCTGTGCTGTATATGTCCTGCTGTCCTACTGTCCTGCTGTGCTGTATATGTCCTGCTGTACTGTACGTACTGCTATCCTGCTGTCCTACTATCTTGCTGTACTGTATGTACTGCTGTCCTACTGTCCTGCTGTACTGTATGCATGTACTGCTGTCCTTTATATGTACGGCCTACTGTGCTGCATTATGCATAGATATGAATGGGCATTGCACTACTTGTAGACCCTACCCATAATGATGCAATTTAGCATTACATCATTTGGATACCTGGTACATGAGCAATAAGCCGAGATTTAGCAGTTGTAATTTTATGTGCATCTGAAAGAAGAGGTTCTGGTAGGCCAAGATTAAGTATTGGTGAAGAACAGTTGGTATATCTTGTTGAGCAACGATTTCGTATTCAAGATATTGCCAACATGTTCGGTTGCAGTAATTTAACAATAGAAAGAAGGATGAAGGAATACCAGATCTCTATCTTCAATTCAAGTACTATCAGTGATGTTGATCTTGATTCGCATGTCAGAGAGATTACTAATCTATTCCCAAGGTGTGGTGAGAAAACCGTTTGTGGCAGACTAAGGAGCTGTGATATTAGAGTGCCTCGTCAGAGATTAAGGGAGTCCTTACACAGAGTCGATCCATCTGGCATCATTAGTCATTGTAAAGGCATGCTACACAGAAGGAAGTATCAAGTCCCTTGTCCAAATGCATTATGGCACATTGATGGCTACCATAAATTGGTTCGTTGGAGGTTCATCATTCATGGTGGAATAGATGGCTATAGTAGGCTAATCACCTACTTAAAAGTTGCAACCAATAACCAATCATCAACTGTATTGAATGCATTCATTCAAGCAGTCCAAGAATTCGGTTTGCCATCTCGTGTTCGTATGGACAGAGGAGGAGAAAATATTGAAGTTGTCCGTTACATGCTAAATCATGTAGATCGTGGTCCTGGTAGAGGTAGTGCCATCACAGGCTGTAGTACCCATAACCAACGTATTGAGAGACTTTGGCATGACCTTTATAGTGGATGCATATCTTTCTTCTATTCCTTCTTTTACTTTTTGGAAGATGTTCAATTGTTAGATGTTGATGATCCGAGAGACATGTATGCCCTCCACTTTGTATTTGTGTCTGTTATACAAAGGCACTTGGATCTTTTTAGAAGTGGGTGGGCCCAGCATTCCATACGTACCGAACATAGCAAGACTCCCACTCAACTTTGGATAGCTGGGCTTCATCAAACTCAACATGAAGAAGTTATTACGGGTTTAACAGTAAGTTTAATTTATCTTTTTAATTTTGAGTTTCCCTTTTTATGAGGCTGATTGGGACAACTATGGTATTGATTGGGATGGCCCCGTCCCACTTGTTAAAGACTATGTTGTGCAGGTTGCAGAAGTCAGTGAACTGTTAACTCATGATCAGAAGGCAGAGCTACAACAGCAGTTAAACGACCTTGATTTAAACTTATTCTCACAAGTAGACATGCTTCGTCAGTATGTGGTTACTAAACTATATATATTAAATTACAATGAAACTGTCCTTTAATATTTGAATTATACATTTAATGTAAAAATGCATGTACAATTGTACATGCAGTGAAATGAGTCATCATGAACAAATATAATATTGGATATTATGCCTGTGACAAGCATAAAATATAATGAGCAAAGACATAATGACATAATAAGATATATCTTTTTTAGTGCGGTTAACTACTCATAATCAAGAAACAGTATTGTTACTGTATGGACTACACCTTCAATTGGTATAGCATAGTGTAGCATAGCTTCAGTACCTGGGGCAGGTGACCTGTAAAATAAGATCAAGCAAGTGGGAGGCAACGGATACTCTACTCCACCAAAATTATCAATATCTTCTTTATACAACTATAATAATACAATAATAAAAGGTTTGTTCCAAGGACATTAGCGTATTTGAGAAAAGGATGTGTTGAGACTTGCAGTAATGTAATGGTAAGTGGTATGTGATGTACATGTACATGTATTTGAGTTAATGGATTGCTGAGTAATTGTAATGGTAATTGCCACAGGCCTATGTCACTGACTGTACATGGATGTATTTATCAATATGTCTCAGATAAACCCATTACTATTGACATTGCCTTTTGAGCACAGATGGCAATACAGTTACCATTGCCATTACTGGCAATCATTAGTTTTGTAATAACAATTCACTGCTGTACACCTTCCTCTCTTTCCTCTTTGTTTCTCTATCTCTTTAGTGTCACCATTTTCTTGATGCATCAAGCTTAGGAGATATTGACTTCATCAATGAGTCTTGCATTCAAGTAAAGTCAATTGTACATTTTCTCTTTTTATGTTTCTTTCCATGTTTGTAGACTTGTTGTCTTTCAAGATCTGAAGATCAGGGCATGAACATGTATATTATGCATTGTTGTTTTTTGTTATTAAAATTGTTTTTAATAATTATTATAATGCGATAGCTGCAGTCCATGAACTAATGCCACGCCATAAAAGCCAAAAGCAGTCTAGGCAAAGATTCTTCATTTGATCCAGGGATGAGAAACTGACCTATTGGCTCAATACAGTAGTTGGATAATGGTAAAAACAATAATTATTTTCAAGTGAGCTAGCAGTGCAATTCTGATTGTTGTCTGGTATCAACAGGTAGGTATGCACAATTAGTTGTTTTTAAAAATAAAAGTACTAATTTTGAATTCACAACTACAGAGATAATCAGCTAAACGTGCTTTCTGCATACTTAATAAGGGGGTGGGGCTGAAGGTTTTTAGCTGAAAACTCCAAGGTTTTACATCAAAAGTCCAAAAAACTGGAATGATGTGCTTAATAAAATTATTAGCTAGTGCTACAGCAAGGATGACAGTTAAATGCAATCGTCAATAAAAATTTGTCAGAAGTAGCTGATTTGCTTTTCAAGCCCTGTAAACCAATAAATGGCTACATTATGCCTGAAAATAAGTTTTTAGTCAAAATAG
>NW_003550373.1:0-3579 GCF_000090795.2 Amphimedon queenslandica | reverse complement strand
GTGGTTTTAATAGTGCCTTAGATACTGATATTGCACATACTGCACTCACTAGCACAGTACCTTTGGGTACCTTAAAATTACCACCAGCTAGTGCAGTAACAGCTACTTCAGTATCCTTGGACACTGCTCCTTGAGGACACTCTAATCTGAATCCATATTTCTCCCACTGGAGTGAGTGAGACCTGTCTCCTTGTAGGATAAAGAGCTTCTGTCCAGCTATAATGACACTAGAGTCTAGTGAATCTGAAACAATACAGACAAATCATATCTAATACCAGTATAGTACACACACAATCATTCACTCGTGTACATGTAAATGAATAATTTACCCATTGAAGGGATCAGGTAATTAAATTGTAGTCCAATGGAACTAGTCTCTTTGATAGGTTGCTTGAGGACCCTCTCTTGTCTTTCCTTCACTAGTTTGGCTATGTACAACTCCTTTTCTTTAAGGTCTATAAATTAATAGAATATTAATAATTATTATTGATTGATGATGATATACTAACCAGTAATGATCTGTTGCTCATTCTGTGATTGCTCCTCTACTTGTGATGCCAGTTTGGCTATAAATTTGTCTTTCTTAGAAACGTCAGTTTTCAGATTTTGAATGTCGTCTACATAATAAACATATTCTCTCATCTAATACATGCTGTGTGTACAGTTAACTAACCAATAATGATCTGTTTCTCGTTGAAATATTGTTCCTCAATATCAGCTACTTTGAGTTTTAGTTTCTCATAATCTTCTACATTAATAGAATATTCTCTCATCTAATATTATGTACTGATGAATGATGATATACTAACCAGTAATAATCTGTTTCTTCTCGTCTACTTGTGTTTTTTCTTCCAATATCTCAGCAACTTTAACTTTCAGCATCTCATTATATTCTATTATTAATAAAAATACAAAGATAGAAAATAAAATGATACTCATTGCCAAACAAATTTGCACTGCATGTACAGTAGCTCATAAATACATGTACTATAATTATTGCTAATGATACCATATATGGTAAGCAGAGCTAACTCTACATCAATCTCATTATTTCTATTGCATGGACAATTTGACCTATATTGAGTACAGGATACTATTTCCATACTCAACATTGTCTAATCCACTAGTATTATAATGTAAATAATGTACACATAAACAACAGTACAACTCAATAGTACCTAATTCAAGAGTTGATTTATCCTTTTCCGCTTGCTCAAGGAGAGTGGTAGCATCATCAAGTTGCTGACTAAGTGTTGCCTTTTCTTGATGAAGCTGTTGCTGCTCTTTGTTTCGATCTTGCTGTATCTGCTCCTTCTCTTTTATTTCTCTTTGAAGCTGTTCCTCATAAAATTCTCTCTCTTTTTGTAATTGCAGACGATCTTGAAATATTTGAAGCTGTTTATCTGTTGCTAAATTCTCCCAATCACTCAGTATCCTTATTCTTAGTTGATCTTGATACTGGTCCAGAGGTATTACACTAGTAGACCAATCATTATTACTAGTATATCCTATACAGTAACAAAATAGTGGAGAATAAGAAATACACAAATTAATTGATGTTAGTTACTATGGTAACCTTATTATTGATGGATTCATGTTTATAATCATTGTATGTGTGACCTCTGTCAGTTTACACAGTTAACCACATGAACATATTATTGTATATAAATACACCGATAATAATATTTCATTCACTCTAGCTCCTATTAATATCAGTGTTTCTGTATCTGCAGTCATTATATTTCACTATTATACATAGCAGGAATGAATTGGTAATAATTAGTATCATAGGTATACGTCAAATGCTCTCATTAAATATTCATCATAAGAATTACTTACTTTATTGTAATATTATCATTACTAATTATCATTACATATTCAATATACGTTGTATCTACTACTGTCTACATGTACTTACTGAGTTCAATAACTGCTGTATCACTTATTTCTTTAAAATCGCCTCTATCTCCTCCAAACTCAATTATCCAGTTAGTAGTTGGGGTCACACTCCACACTGAGAGAGAATGATCATATCTGTTAGTGACATTGTCTGGTAGATTAATCTATAAAATTAAAATGATAACAATTAATTTCTGTATGACATATTAATTGATTTGATATCTGGTTAATAAACACAGTAACTAACTGACAGTTTTATAGTCTGCACAGTGTGTTTTACGTAACACAAAGATCACATAATAAAATTAATAATACACAATATATTAATAGACAAGTATACACAACTGAGTGTGTTATTATATCATGTGAGTCCTCAATTAAGAACTAAGTGTCTGCATATACACACATACATGTACATCTATACATGCATACACATATAAAGGTACATGTAAAGCATGTATAATTGCTCACACACATACACACACATGTACATGTTACATGTACACATGATGTATGTGTTAGTACACACATACACATATTAAAACATATGCACACATACACATAAATACATGTATGTACATACACAATGTACACAATGTATATAAAATACAATTTATTTTAATTCCACCATTGACACTCTATCAATTGTGAATCCATCTTTACACACACACACACACAGACACAATTATATTCACACATATTTAGGTAAACAAAACACAAAAAAACACAAACACACATTTACATTAAAAACAGACACACACACGTACTGAATACCAGCATTATTCATCAGTAGTTTTCACTAAGTGTCATGATATGTACATGTACATTACAAAAATCATGAGTTACAAATTTAGTTAATCACTTCGTGTTTCATTATCAAGCATCATAATACAATACTTACCAGTTCTTTCCATTTTCTTTTGTTAATGTCCAGTAACCATACATCATGGGCAGGTGATCCACCCACCACTAGTAAGTGTGGTCCTGAACTAGTGGTAATCAGTACACTGGAATGACCCCATCTTCCCTCAGGCCATTGTACTGATTCTCCAGGATTAGGTACTTCTAATATATCCTGCGAAAAAAAATCAATGTAATAAAATAATTCGGAAACTCACAATTTGCAATCAAAAGAATCTCACAATCAAGACCCATCCTACAGCATTAACTCACCACTGATGTCTTAGTGAAACTTATCATATACAGTTTATTCCATCCATTACCAGTATAGCCTCCGAACATTACCGCAGTGTTATTAGTAACTGGTGTTAGAGTGAAGTCATCAATAGGAGGTGGTCTGTCTCCAGTAACAACAGGAGATATCCATTGATCTAATAATAATGTACAAACATTTGTGTACACTTACTTACCACATACACACACATACATTATACACATTCATCATACATATGTATGTGTATATGTGTGTACTAGTCTCGCCCCGCCCCTTCGCTACCTGTGGAGGAAGGGTCTGGAGACACTCACGCAAAAAGTGTGTGGAAAGAAGAACACGTGGTTGGCTCCACGTCATGTGACAGAGGAGACCAGATCCGTCAAGATAGCTTAAACAGATGCTTTGCAGCTAAGAAAAGATGAGGATACAGTCTCTTGGACATCTCTTGCAGATTTGAGAGCAGCAACTCTTCACAGAGCGCCATAGTATTTACTTTTTATCGATGA
>NW_003550371.1:0-3580 GCF_000090795.2 Amphimedon queenslandica | reverse complement strand
ATTGTTAGCAATACACTTCATTTTATTAGCCATCAAGTGTAATTGTAACAGAATCAGCTACTGCAGTTGTAATGTTGTAGAGGACAGTTTTAGTGAATTTAGTGTTTTGATAGCCATTCTAAATAAAGCCCATTTTAACCCATTCTAAATAAAGCCCATTTAACCCATTCTAAATAAAGCCCATTTAACCCATTCTAAATAAAGCTCATTTCAACCCATTCTAAATAAAGCTCATTTCAACCCATTCTAAATAAAGCCCATTTCAACCCATTCTAAATAAAGCCCATTTCAACCCATTCTAAATAAAGCCCATTTTAACCCATTCTAAATAAAGCCCATTTTAACCCATTGACTCCCTGTACTGTAGGATGCCCCATCAGAGCTGTATGGACCCACAATGCTAGTGTTCACTCTAGTGGCAATACTCCTCTATGGGATGAAGACCTCAGGGCACACTGTGGTGAGACTGCATGAGTATGGACTGTACACTGTATAGCGGAAAATTTTTGTGGCCCAAAATTTTCGTGGATTTCACGTTTTTTTTTCAAAACCCACGAAAATAAAATCCACGAAAATTGATTCTATATGGTTTAAGATGGCCGAAATGTAGAAAACCACAAAAATTAAAGCCATGAAATTGATTTTTGGATGGATCCGCAAAAATTTTGGGCCATGAAAATTTTCCGCTATACAGTAGTATGTACATGTACATGTAATTATGATATACATGTACATTACTTATCATTATTAAATATGATACTAAAGTCCATTTGTGTTCACCTGAGCCCTTGTTTTCTTGCAATAACTTTTGACTTACAAGTTCTATTGTAAAAATAAACATACTAGTGCATTCCTCTCCTTTGCCGCATCTATTGTGATACTCAAGAAGCAGCTTTAGCTCTTTAACTCCAAGTTGGTTGTATATCCCATGCAGAAAGTACAGCCATACTTTTCACAATATTATTGCATTGTGTTAATTATTGGGTGGGGTTTCTAATCACTTCCTGGGCTCAGGTGAATGCAAATGGACTTTAGTGCATTAGTTTGCTTTTAAACTATACCTCTTTACATGTACATACTAATAGTATTGAATGCTTACAATTATACAAATCACTGCATCAATCCAGTAATCAATCATTATGCTCCTCGCCCATAGGAGGATGGTACGCTAATAGGTACAGCACTGGTAGTGTGTATGGGCTACTGGTTTGGTCTCTCACTGCTCTCATTCTTCATATCATATCTACTCACAGCTCATGTGTCACTGATACAACTGATGTCATTAATTGTGAGTTAAGGAAAGATCAGTACATCAATACATGAATCAGAATATTGCTTTTTTTCAAAAATTGGCCGATTTCTTAAAATGGCCGTAACTTGAAAAATATTTGTCGGAATCAGCTCAAACTTTCTATACAGCATAAGGACATTAATATGTATCAGAAAATTTAATAAAAATTTGGGATGATTTTGAAGCCAATTTTTGAAAAAACCATGGGCTATAGCCTTGGATATTTTTCAAAAATTGGCCAATTTCTTAAAATGGCTGTAACTTGAAAAATATTTGTCGGAATCAGCTCAAACTTTCTATACAGCATAAGGACATTAATATGTATCAGAAAATTTAATAAAAATTTGTGATGATTTCTGAGTCATTTTTTGAAACAAAACCATGGGCTATAGCCTTGGGAATTTTTCAAAAATTGGCCGATTTCTTTAAATGGCTGCAACTTGAAAAATATTTGTCGGAATCAGCTCAAACTTTCTATACAGCATAAGGACATTAATATGTATCAGAAAATTTAATAAAAATTTGGGATGATTTTGAAGCCAATTTTTGAAAAAACCATGGGCTATAGCCTTGGATATTTTTCAAAAATTGGCCAATTTCTTAAAATGGCTGTAACTTGAAAAATATTTGTCGGAATCAGCTCAAACTTTCTATACAGCATAAGGACATTAATATGTATCAGAAAATTTAATAAAAATTTGGGATGATTTCGGAGCCAATTTTTGAAAAAAATCTTGGGTATTTTTAAAAAATTGGCCAATTTCTTAAAATGGCCGTAACTTAATAGTGTTTGCTCAAAAGGTCGACCCCGACCTCTTCCTATCAGATGTTCATAATTAATTGTCTTTAATATCATAAGCACTGGTCCTGTATTAAGTACATGTGTATATCTCATCCATAGGGTTATTCACTGACAGCTCACTGTATCATACTCTCATTAAGTACAGTCTTTGACCACTATGGTACACCAGTAATGTTCTACCTCTTCTGGATCATATTTGGACTATTGACAACATGTAAACAAGTAAACAACAATAAAGATAAACAACAACAACACAGCAACACTTGTTATTAACAGGTAGGTATATTATTATCTCGTTCCTGGTCCCTAAGAGACGGTCTGATACTGTCACTAGTGATAGGATCATGTCACATGTGCTCAATCCTCTATTTAAGATTCATGTATCACAGAGTTTATGAAGGTACCTCTTTATTATAAATAATTATTATATATTTATTTGTTTATTTATTTTAGCTCTTGCAGAAGCCATATGAGTATCAAGAACAATAACATTAAAGAATTTTATATTAACAACAACAACAATAATAATAACAATAATAATAACAATAATAATAACAATAATAATAATAATAATAATAATAATAATAATAATAATAATAATAATAATAATAATAACTTAATTCTTGACAGTCTTCTTTTTCTTCTTTTTCTCTCTCCACCACTCACCGCCCACTCCTTTAATTAGTTCAGTATAATGGGTACACAGTGACTTGAAGTCCTCCAGTGTCAGTTGCTGTGCTCTCAGTGTTTGGTCCACTCCACTCCTCAGGAACAGCTCAGTAGATAAATGAGAATATTCATCAGGAAATAATAACCTAACGCAACATAAGAATCCATGTACATGTATTAGAAATGTAATGATAATGGAGGATTCTCTCCTAATTTTGATGAAACTTGACCAAAAGTACAGGGACTTTTACTCAATTTTTGAGCAACTTAAAAATTCATAAAAATCCAATTTTGATTGAAATCAGCTCAAAATTTCTACACAACATTAAGTATATGTATCAGGAAATGTAATATTATTATTATTATTATTACTTTGCTGAATGGCGTATCATTTTTCTTCTATATTGGAACAGTGCTCTCACTACAGTCTCCAGTGTATCAAAGTCAGTGTTGATGACTGGAGTCAATAATGGGGTTATCTTGACAACCACTGCCTGTACCTAATAATGAATGAATTAATGTGTGTGTAAAGGTAGCTCTATCTTTATAGCTTATGTAAATTATAATGCAGGTAATATTGTCATAAAACATCATTGCAGTTAGCTTTGGTATGCCATTGGGTTTATAGGGAGAACCTGGTTCTCAGGGTTCCCAAGGGCTGAGAGACCTAAGACTTGACACATTTTAATGGACTTTGGTTGTATAAGCTCTATCAGTAATTATTGATACATTAATTATTGATATATTAATGAAACTCTATTCCCTTTCCACCTATACACTAACAAAGAGCATGTATAACGTATTTATTGGAGGTATGT